>NC_089204.1:24210734-24510734 GCF_963930695.1 Labrus bergylta
TTGGTACGACATGAAAGCAGACGACAACATGACTTCTGCTACCCTACGCTTTTCTGCTGTTCCACTTCCGGGTGAAATCCCGGCGCATGCAGGAACTGTGGGGCATCAACTGAACACCCAGACCAGTTTGGGTCAGACTGAATACGGTGTTTACTTTGAGAAATTCAACTTAGTATGATTTCAGTTGGACTAACATGTTTATGTATTTTAAAAGTCCAGGTTAAGTCGGGCTTACACAATAAATTGACATTTTCTAATGGCATGTAAACTTACTGACAGATCGGACACACATTTATTCAAAGGAACTTTTTAAGTTAATATTTGTAGTGACTTGAAATTACAAAAAAAGAGATTTATTTATTCTCAATATTTTGGGTCCTGCCTGGGAATAGTTTTTTTTTTTTTGAAAATCATACAATTTCAGACTATTATAGCTTCTTAAATGTGAGGATTTGTTGCATTTCTATGACTTTTTATCATAACAGATGAATCAACGATGAAAAAGATTGTCATTTGCAGCCCTTCTTTAGTAAAGACTCTCACATAACTTGGAGTCACTGTCTCTAGAAAGTGAAAGAAATTTCAGCGGTCCGTGTCTGACTCGATTCTCAAATGTCATGAAACGAAGCACGGCTGAAGCACGGCTCCATCCCATTAGCTGACTCAACATTTTATGTTAAATCCTAACCATAAAGGAATGCCTGCCTTCTAATAACGATCCTAGACAAACACAACAACAGAGTCTCTGTTTCCCCCTTTCAAGGACACGGCCTGAGTTAATGTTGAGTTGAAAGGTGAGCTCCTTCCACAGGAATTCTAAATAACAGTGCATCAACATGGATGGGGCGTTTTTTTGTTTTTTTTTTACCAGGAAATCAAGTTCACAGCTCTTTTTTCGTCACTGTGAGTCAACCTATCGCACAAAGAGAGAAAGAACACAACCGTGATCTCATGAAGGTGCCTTTCAATGACTGGTCTCTATGTCAAGCAGTTTTATCTTATCTTACTCAAACTTTAATCATCATGTAAGTCATGTGTACATCTTTAAATACTAAGATTTAAATAAGGAGGTCCAAAGTTCTGGCCAGCCAGTGGCAAGGACAGCAGACAGCCATGTTCAAGGCTTGAGTCATTGTCAACAGAGTAAACACCTACATCATGACAACAAACTGCACATGGCTAGCTATGTAGTGAACCTATTTGAAAGTGTTTGTCATCAACCTAACTGCATAACTGATATCTGTGTGACTGTTACGGTTTACATGTAATGACAGCCAAACGTTGAACAACCTTTAGACACATCTGTAATGTTAGTTATGTTATGAGGTTAGCAACATGTTACGTGTCGTTTGCTGGTATACGGTCGAATTTCCGTTTTGAGACATGACTGATATTACTCCTTCTATTTTGGCGCGGTCCAACATTTTAAAACTCCTGTGTCACCTTCTACCCCGAGGAGGTGATCTGTGTTTAGCTTAGTTTTGCCTCCAGCTAACACGGTGACATCATTGTGACCTATAGGCTCTAAAAGGTTCTTTATTGTATTGTTTTGTGTATTACTGATTGATTGGTGTTTTTTTTTAAAGGCCCTTTAGGGACGGGACATTATTTTAGATGTGTGTAAATGCTGCGGTGAGTCATCGGTTAACATGCTTCCTACTTGTTGTACACAAGTAAACATTTAATAAATAGAAAAAGTTAACACTCTCTTACCAATACAAGCACTACTTAATCAAGTGTGTGTGTTTTTTTCAGTGAATGTGTAAACTGATACAGGTGTTTCTACATGGTTAAAACAGTAATATGTCAACTGAATCAAGCACACAGACAGTTTCATTAACAAAACACACATAAAGAAACATTGTAATTTGAATAAGCTTGACTTGATTAGAGTGTTAAAATGTAAAAAAAAAAAGCATTTAATTGACAGATATATTCATCACAGATCATCATGAACAGATGTGTTGAAACAGCTACTAAAAAAAGATGCCAATCCGTCCCTGAGGAGGGTTTTTAAAGCAGTAAGCCTGTAAACTAGGCATGCTGACAAACACAGAGCAACAAGAAGAGGAACTAAAAGTGTGAGCCACATGACATGTTTGAGGACGCACAAGCCCGATGCTCTCACATCAACTCTAAATATGGCCCTGCATGTTCATGGCTGCGGGGCTTTTGCCACCCATTTGAGGCATTGTTATCATACCAACATGCAACCTCTAATCTGTTGTAGTAATCTTTTTCTTTTTTTTACTGTTTATGCTCATTTCCTGTTCTTAAAAAAGGCACACTTGGACTGAGTGAGTTCCTGACGTGCTTTGAAAAGTCCGTGAAAGTGTGTTTTAAAAATAAGTTACTTGGCACCGACTGCGCAGACTTGGAAGTGGTGAAAGCTGTAAAGGGTGTAACAGTCTGAGCAAGAAGGCAATGTGAAACTTCACGACAAAACACAAGTTAGAAAAAAAAAACACACACTACCAAACAATGTAAGTGTCAAAAAGAAAAGAAAAAAAGAGAGTAAGTTTTAGATTATGTTATCAGCGGGTTTCATTGTCACCTTCGTTTCGTTATCACTTCGCCTGAACTTGCGGTTGAGTTTTAAAAAACTTTTTTTTTTTTTTGAAAACTGGGGCTTGTCTTACCGCTCCCGAGTCCCAGCAGCCTGCATATATCTCTGGTGAATTTCATGAGCGCAACCATCCAGCATTATCCTCTCGGTAATCCCTTTCGAGAAAAATACTCGAAACAGGCTTTTTTTTTTTTTCTTTCTTCCTTTTAGCTCAGGAGTGAACACGTTTGTGACATCGGGACAATCGCTATCGGATCTGTGGGAATCTTTGGTGGTTGAGTCCACTTCCTGAGCGTCAACTGCACAGACGTTAGGTCCACCCTGAGCAGCGTCTTAAAGGCGCAGTAACCCCCATTATCGATTATTGAAATGAGTTGAACGGTTCGAGCCCTTTTCCGGTGCCTGTACACAGAGTCAAGTGTGTTTATGTTTTCTTAAAGCTAACGAAGAATGCAGAAAATAATTAAATACCATTTCATCACCACCACTGATATACAAAGGCATAAAACTGTTATTTAAAGTAAAATATTGTAAAAGAAGGAAAGAAGTGTTTCGAGGTTCACAAAAATACAATACAAATATATTTTCTTTGGCATACTGCAATCACAGCAGTGCTTTTAGACTCTTTTCATTACATACACAGGTCTTCTTTTTTTTTTTTTTTTTTTTTACACATTTTGTTATGCTGAACTATTAAATTATTGTCAGCTGGGTTCTATTTACAACTCTGTTTTTGCATATTTACATTTAATCTTTCATATTTGATTTACAACCATTTACGACTCTGTTCTTGCACATTTACATTTAATCTTCCATATTTAATCTTCCTATTTAAGACTAGTAATGCTTAGTTAAATCCTGGTTGTATATATTCACATTCTTAGTTTTGATATTTTTAGTGCTTCTTTACTTTGTATTTAATATTATATTGTGTTTAGATTTGCTAACATTGTGTTTTTTACTCGTATTGTGTGTTGGATAACCTGCTGCTGTAACGTCACAATTTCCCAGTTTGGGATCAATAAAGTAATTCTATTCTATTCTGGGGCTGCATAATTAATCGTGATTTCATAGTTATTGCGATATGACCCTTCGCAATAAACACATCACAAAAGTCTGAATTTATGTCAGAAGGCTACTTAGAGACAATTTATATTGGATTCAGGAGGAACAGGTTTCAAACTCAGGTACTGAAGTATAAAACATGAAGAACAGCAGATAGACAGAAATAGCTGATGCACTCTTTTAAGAGGAATTAAGATATACCGTATTCAAAACTTTCAATTTTACACTCTGTTGTTGAACATGCTACACACACATAGGCTGAAATACACACGACATGAACTAATGGAGAGTTGTAAGAGTGAGAATACAGACTGAGCTGCTGCCACCATTCATATTATCACAATATCAAAAAATGTAATCGCACGTTGCATGTTTGGAGGCCTACTGGGTCCCATTTAAAACCATACTGGGACACGAAGAAGTTTAGAAACATTAAAATGTTATTAGGACTATTGAAATGATCTTACCTATCATTAGATATCTACGCTTACATCCTAAAATATAATCTCACTCCCACAAAAAATACAGCCTCCAAATAATTTTAAGAAACTGAAACACATATACTCAATTTCATTTCAGAGTTTATTCATACAAAGTTGTAAGAAAGGCTCAATGTGCGTCATTTCCTTTGATTACAGTTTTGGTTCATTTCATTAAGTCAAGGGTGAGTCATCTTATGAATTGCATTTATCTCAACACTGTGATTGATTTGGTATCAGTCTTTCTCTGCTGGCTCAGTTAGATGACTTCATAAGAGGTGCTTCAAAAGTGGTGACTACTGTTCAATACCAAGAGTAAAACCTGGGTTCTGCAGTTGTGAACTTTTCAGGTTGACGGCCTTTAAAGAGCCTGACAGCCTCTTTCTTTGTCTCTGTCCCGCTGAGCTGTGTTGTTGTTAAGCCACCATTGAGCATCTTTTTATTTTTCAGAAAACATTACAATTAGGATCCTCAACGCTACATGAAGGAGACACAGCCGATCAAGTAGCTGGTTTGAGGGAGTGTTGATATTCATGTTTCAGCTGATGTCAGATTCTTTTCAGCGATGTTTGAGATCGGCCATGGCAGTGAGAGCTGCACTCCAGCCTGGAGAACCCATCACCCCACCACCTAAAAAAACACATTGAACACATAAAACAAAGAAGAATTAGTCAGAAATAGGTCACACCTGAAATCACCAAGAACCTTTGCCTCTGTAGCATCTGCATTGAGGACATTATTCTCAAAAGGGTCATGAACTGTGCTATCAAACACCAGTCACAACAATGAGTGTACTTATACTACAACATTCACAACCAGTCACCTTTGCAGTTTAATATTCAGCCAAGGGATTAGCATTAAAGGCAAACCTGGATGACAGCCACTTCCGCACAGGTACAGCCCTTTAACTGGGGAGCGGTAGTCAGAGAGAGAGGGCAATGGTCGTGCTAAGTACAGCTGATCCAGTGACATTGACCCGTGGAAGATATTCTGTGAAGAGCAAAATGTTTATTTACTTTTATATAGTTGATTATGTTCAATAAAGTCCTGTGTAATAAACAGAGGCAAATATTATTCAGTGAGTTGTGACTTCACATTGTCGATGTGAACTTTGAGTCAGGGGTTGTGGTAAAACTCTGTAACCATTAACTGCTTTCAAAGGTCTGTCCCCGAGCAGACAGTGAACAACAGAACCCTCAGTGGACGCAAAATACTTCCTCATCCAGTGAGCAGTGGACTGTTAAGCAGAAGTGATGTCAATCCACATTCAAACTGATATTCAGATTTACAACGTCCTCAGTGTGTGCACAGTACATACCCCTCCTGTGAGCCCAAAGATCCTCTCCAGGTCAGGGGGAGCCAGGATGTCTCTGCCCACCACAGACTTTTTGAACCCAGGGGCATATTGCTCCACCCAGTCAAATACTAAAGAGAGAGAGACAAACAGAGCATTTAGAATAAATCAGAAGGAGTACATTTCTGTTTTAGAAGGTGGATCTAGTTTTGCTTTCTATCATATCATAAAAGAAATACAAATATTGGTTAAAGCTCCTGTAAGGAGTTTTTTGCCACGAATGAAACAGACTGAAACTAAAACGGATGCCTTTACATAATAATAATAATAATAATAACTTGGATTTATATAGCGCCTTTCAAGGAGACATGACCTACAAAAGCAAACAAGGCCCTCAGTAAAATTGTTTATTTCTATCCAGTTGTTTTTTTTAAGTGTGCAGGCTACAGGGTAGGTGTCAGTCAAAGTGATGCTGCAGAAACAGCATGTTGTTAATTCAGATTCTTGAGGGATACAATTGACTGTATAAGAAAGCAAACTGAGATGTTATGCTTAAAAAAAACACGACTTACACATGAACAAGGTAAAATCGGCAAAGCAAAAGAGGAACTACTTTGTCCACAGGGGGCGCCAGAATCAACACAAACTGTTAAAACTGGAGCTTTAAGATCTAGCGTGTTAAAATGTGTAAATGTAGAAGCACTGGACACATTTTGCCAAAGTTTGAAAATAACATAGTACAAATATTATGTTACTGTAACCAAGCAGATTTTCAGGTAACAGTACTTTTCTTGTGTATTTTCTGAAAACTTTTCATATTTACCCCCCAAATTTAAACAAAAAGGACTCTTTACTTTAGCTTCAATGCATATGAGGATAATTATTATCTACTTATTATCATGATTGCACACCGTGCCTTACCCAAATCCTGACTCATTTCAACCTAAAGGTACGATAAAACAAACAAAATATGACTCTTTGTTTTCCCAAAGAGAAGCCATATCCCATACAACTGATGTGCATTGGATAAAGTGAATGTTCCTTATATTCCATTTTCCCTTTTACAGTAAGTGAAGTTTCTAGTTATATAAGTTTAATATTTCCCCATAGATGAAGTAACCTTCACACTATGAGCACATTTCAGAACCTGTACTTTTTCACTTTTATATCAGTAAGGAGATGGATCTATTTTACTTTTACATACATATTTGTATCTGTCTCCTATAGTAAAAAATGTTTGTATTTACTGCCACCTCTACTTTGGACAAAGTGATACTATTAGAAGTTTAGGATTAATATGTGATTCAAACCATTATCTGCATAGGCCTCTCTATCCTGTTCAGTCCATTCCTTGCCCTCTATGTGGTAGGGGGTAAATTGGGTGAACAGTGACACCACGTGGCAGCCAGGGGGAGCCAGAGTGGGATCCAACACTGATGGGATGGTCATCTCCAGCATGGGTCTGCAAGAGAAGAGCAGCAAGATGAGATAAGATACAAGTGAGCTGCTAAATATTCAAGAATGGACATCTGGTATTGCGTTCAACCATTCAAATAAATTGATGTAGAAACAATTAAAAAAATAATATGTTCAGAGGATCTATTTATTCAAGTGTAATGTAAGAGATAAAGTATAGTTGAATGTGCTAATCCAGTTAATTTGAGAATTATGTTGAAATAAATGTGGGGTAAAAAACGTTTAGGGTGCTCACTATCATAGTTTTAAGAAATTATAAGAAAATACCTTTTTTTAGGTATTGCAGCTGCAAGGTTTATCTCTAATCTCCAATAATAAGCACGTACAACTTTGTCCTGTATTCTCTGCAGTAAAGAATGAAAGCTTTAATCTACAACTTAAATACAAATCTGTGCATGAACATTGAGGGAAACTGTTTGTTTACTGCTTGAAGTTTTGGACTGAAAGGAGGATTTGGTTTCTTAATTTTGTTAGAAAGTAAAAATGTATACCTTGCTGAGGGTCGTCCATTCATGGCCTCTTTGTACGCTGTCTCCAATACCTCTACACTTTCACAGTTGAGATGAATGGAGCACTGGTGGTGGGGCCCTGGTTTGTTATCGGGTGTGGGAGTTGCTAGGAAGTTTGGTAGCTTGTCCACTGCCACTGTAAGAACAAACCACAACAAAGAAAATGGCATGAAATTAGTTGTTTTCTTTCTAAGATTATGCAAGATTTTATGAAAACATCTGCTTTGGTTCTGAAAAGACTTGGCTGCAAATTTCCACACTGCTAAATGTTTAGATTGGAATTAGGGTAATTGTCAGTGAAAATATAAATGTCTGTTGAGGAAATTTGTTGATGCTTGACTTCACACAAAAAAGATTCAGCAGGAGACTCGGATGGCTTAAGTAAAAGTTGTTTATATATGACTCGTGCGAGGAGAATGACATTAACAGCACACATGTAAACATGTATAAGTGTCTTGCCAAGCCAGTTCTGACACACCATCCCTTAGGCGTGGTATTTATCCCTAAAGATAATACTAAAGAACAACAAATGGCACAGGCTGCTAAAGAACTGTCAACATCATCTTAGTTATGTATGCCAGAGACCGTGTGCCAAAGACACATACATAGATCTAAGTTAGGGATCTAACATTACACTGTAAAAAATACAGTACTTAGTAGTGGGGGACTAAGAACTGATCCCTCCTGATACACTTCATCTGTTAGGGCCTCCTACTTCTTCACTGCTTTTTAAGTAGTTGCTTTAACACACATAGAAACCAGACTAATACTCTGAAGTATGTCTACACACTGCAAAGCTTTTTTACATTTATATTTTTAAAGAGTGTACGGACAGTCGCTCACCTTCTCTCTTTCGCTCTGAAGCTGATGTGATTCTGCTCTATTTTGCTGTCTTAACTATGCACAGGAGTCAAAAAGGATTTTTTTAAAAGGGAGTTTTGCTATGTTGAACGCAGAGACTTATAATACAGTAATACAGTGGCTCTGGTTGCACGGAGCCCGCACTCTCTTACGAGCTCTCTCTCTCGCGCATGCTGCAATTTTATGAATAAATGAAAAATTAAATAAGAACAGGTCGGAAATATACTTGGGCCCAGGTATCGTGTTTGTGTGGGAAACACTGGAGACTAAATATTCTCAAACAGGTTGTTGGTATAAAGTTGTCATTTTTATTGTTCTGCACTTTTTTTGATTTAGGCAAATGTCAGAGTTGTGTGGCGTTTAAGTGCCAGTTCTAGCGCTAGGACTTAGTAGTCCTATAGTGTGGCTGCCAACAGTCAATAATAAATAATATTATGAATATATTTGCCTCCTGTGTAAAATGTGTGCAGACATAGGCCTACAGTGTATTTTAACGTCTACCATAATGGTGGTACTTGGAGAGGCAAATATTCTTGGAGGTGGTACGCAGTCTAAAAAGTTTGAGAACCACTGCACTAGGATATTTGAAGAAAACTTTGAAGAAAAAATGTCTCCTTTGTATCACAGGAGAGTCAACATTGTATTTCATTTTTACAGTCAGCACCTTTGGATATAGTTGGTAAATACCCATTATTTGTTAGCAGTCAAATTACGAGCTTTCTCCTCATCTTTTGTTTCCCATTTCATCCATGGTGTTCCTCAAGGATACATCTTAGGTCCACTACTCTTTTCCATTTAATGCGTTCCCTGGGTTTAAGTAATTAGTAAACAAAATGTACAGTGGACCAAACCCAGTTAGTTATACATCCCATTGCAATCTACTAATCAGAGCAGTCCAACTCAATTTACTGCCTGTTGATCTGATATCTATTAGATTTCTCAAAACCTCCCTTAAACATGATGGTGAAGTTATCATAGGTTTCGTCAAATGTACATACGTTTTCTGTAAATTTTCTTGGTACAAGTCTAATTTTTAAATGTACGGGTTTAATTTTGATCTCTGTAGGGGTTTCTTTAAATCTATCGATCTGGTTTGACACATAGACAGTTGTCTCAGATCCCTCTAAGCCAACTGCAAGAAACGTATTTGTTCAACTTGATTCTGGACTATGTTTTGATGCCAAAGTAAAGAAGGTTATTCAGGCATGCTTCTTTCAATTAAGTGTAATCTTTTAAAGACGATGAGATCTTATATTAGTCAGACTTCCCTTGGTCTTCCTAAATTAATACCAAAATGCTGCTGCTAGGTATAATCACCTTTTTGTGAAGCACTTTATAACGTTATTAAAGATGAATTAATATGGGTTAATACTACGGTTATTATTGTAGGAGAGAAAGAGAACAGATTTACCATTGATCTTGGTGACAGGTGAGGTATAGTCAATCTGATCAACAGCTTTGATGAACTCTGGAGGAAGGGCTGTCTGAAAGAAGAACATGAAGCTACGATAAATCATATCGTATGGTGCAAAGCGTGCATGTTGTTTGTATTTAACCGTATTACCTGAGGTGTGAGTTTCTTGAAGGTAACATACGGGGTAGCGTTTGATAAAACAACTTTACTCTGGATCTCTGTGCCATCCTTTAGCACCACCCCCTTGGCAGCTCCATCTGGACCAATCAGCACCTGATCTACATCCTGGCAGGGATACACACACATTCATAAATAATGACCATGATACAAACACTGGTATACAATCACATTTAACCCACAGTATAAACTGCATTAGATCAAAAACTACATTACCTTCTCAGTGAAAATGTCCACACCATATGATCGAGCTGAGCTGGCTATAGCCTGAGACACACCTCCCATGCCTCCCTCCACATAACCCCAAGCTCCTTTCTCCTTCTCCACCTCCCCCATCACATGATGCAGGAGCACATACCTTTGAGGCAAGAACATGATAATATATTTTTTGGAGATAACTTTGGAACTTCCAAGGCAGTAATTTTGACTGTTAGATTTATTTTCTTTCAGAGACGAATATTCAAACCATCTGTCAGACTTCTGCATTAGTTATCCTAACATTACAAATCAATTTACAGTATTCTAAGATTTACAAATTGCAAACAGATTGTTGAAATAATGCATATAATTTTCAGTATTCTCTCATAGATGACTTCAGGTCGTTTACGTTTTAACCCTGTAGTCATAAAAGTGTTTGTGTGCTACAGAAGGCCCTAAAGGTGTCACTTACCCACTGCCAGGGTTACTTGGGCTGGTCATGGCTCCTATCACAGCATCAGTAGCCAGTGTTGCTCTCAATGGCTCTGACTCAAACCACCGATTGAGAATCTACAACGATAAAACACATGTTAGTCCAGTTGCCTTCAAAAAAACATTTTAAATTGCCAAAAGTTGTGTAAGCCACCACAAACCTTCATTATCGGCGCAGTTACAATCTCATAAAAATCTGGAATGTTTGTGCCCAGTTTCATACCTTCATATAAAAAAAAAGAAAAGTCAGTTATGGTACAAACAAAATTACTACATATCGAATAATTTGTTATTTTGACACCAAGTTTATAACCCAGGCTAATACCAACAACGCACCGCATTTAACAAGAGGCATCAGGGTCTTTGCTACAGACAGCCTCTTCCTCAGGGATCCAGAGGTAAAACCAGGAATGTCTACGGGAGGAGCATCCAGGAGAGGGTGGATGGCTTCGGCGAGCTTCTCAAGGTGTGCAATAAAATCTGGATAAGCCTGGGTAATGTGAAAGAAGAGATGAAGGTGAGGATGAGCTTTGTAGAGATATGCGTGTGAGGAAAAACATCTGCAGTGGAACACAAATGCAAAGACAAGTGCGTTCAAGCTGTTAAAATGGCTAGCATTATTGTAAACTTACCTGAGCATCCTTCTGTGAGAACTTGCTGATCTCCTTTAAGGTCATGGCCAGATCTGAGCCAAGTATGAGAGACCTCGGTGGGGCACCTCCTACCCCCTCCTCCAACATGGGAGTGTAAGCGTGGGGGTCCCTCATATACACCTTCAGCCCATGTTTCTAAAGATATAAGCAGTGAAAAAATAGAGTATTTTACAAGACCTGTCTCTTTAACCCCTCCCAAAATGAATGAAAGGTCCTGTGAGGAGTTTCTTTTTTTATTGTTATGAAGGTAAGAAATACTCCTGGTGCATCTGTATGAGCTACAAAAGCAAATGAAGCCATCAGCTTAGTTATTTTAAATGCCTAAAACTGCTGCCACAGTTTGAAGCAAAAGGCAGTGAAGTACTTCCTTACCTTGAGCTCCAGGTCTGCATATATGTGGGGCCTTAATAAACTGAGCAAATATGAACACCTAGAGAAGATAAAACCTGAAACAGAAGTATTGTTAGTTCCACAAAGACAAAATGAGTTCATTTTCTTTTAAGAATAACTACTGCAACACATTAACGTCTGATCTTATGGACTTGTATTATTCTTTCTATCCATTTTGCACATTTGCTACAGTATACAAAATTAAACCTTCTTTATCATTAGACGTTCAATTTACTGAGAGGTTAGAAAACAATATTTTTCCACTTTCAAGTAGTGGAATCAAGATATTCAAGGTTCTTATGTACCGTTCTTACGTGTCTCACTTACTCTGAACAATTCACAGAAAACTCTGCCAAAAGTTTTGGACTTATTGCAAGATAGAAAGAAGTTCCCATCTACAGTATCAGTTCATGGAGATAACTCTTAGAGATAACAGAGATAAACCACCCTGACCATGACCAGGGTTCAACCAGATTTTTATGCAAGCCAGAGGCCACCTTACCAGGGAAGATTTCCTCTGACACTGCTGCTCCTCCCAGCACATGCCTGCGCTCCAGTACGGCTGTCTGCAGGCCTCCCTTCTGTAGGTAGGCAGCCTAGACAAATGCACACACACACACACATCACCTTTAACATCTTGCAGAGCCATATTTTGTGTACTGCATAATGTAGGTGTTGAGAGTCAAACGTGTAGAGTTAGACTTACTGCCACCAGCCCGTTGTGCCCTGCAAGGAAATATAAAATAAGTCAGACAATGACCCTAAAAGTGATTATTTTATATATATGACATGACATTGAGCTTCCCTGTGGAATTTATGCAAGTTGCTCTCCTGCAGTGTTTCAAGTCAAAAGTCAAACTTAATGAGTCCAAAGTTGAACACTTGAAACAAACTTCAATCCTTAATACGAAGTGAACAACAAGAGCCAGAGCCAAGTCACTAAAAAAGTCAGTTTAAAAAAGGTGTGCATAAATTCTTAGGAGTTACTTTTTTGTTTTTAGCTGAATGTTGTCTCAGTATCGCAGAGTACCTTGCGGGTTGTTTTTTTTTTTTTTTTTTGCAGGAGAGCTCCTGTGTTTTTTTTTTTGCACTTTTTTTCCCTCCGCTACAGCCCAAAGTTCTCACCTCCTCCGATGACCAGTGCGTCATACTGGGACTTCAAAGCGGCCTGACTGGATCTGGATCTCGTCACTGTCCCTACGACAGTCACAGCCCTCCGTCCTCGCACAGTCCACAGCGCCGCAGCCATTGCAGGAGTTTGAGGAAGGATCCCTCATCAGTCCTTCCTCTTTCCAACCTAGAGCCGCGTAAAGTAGATCCGGTTTTCTGCAACGGCCACACAGTTAAAGTAAACTGGTCTGGATTAGGATGTGGGGGTGGGATTCACTGATACAGTTCAGTGTTTTAAGTTTAGATACAGATGAATTTAGATTTTGTAGTTGATATTTATATGCATCCACCAAACATTTTATATCAGACAAGCATCTAGTTTAGAAATCTATTTTACGCACATGACCCGAAAGGATTTTATTTCAATACATAAAGTTTATTATTCTTTATTTTTTACATATGATCTCACTTTCTCACAGGATAGGTAGGATAAAGGCCTAGAGGATGTTAAAGAGTAGAGGTGTACACTTAACACACCATAACACACAACTTTCATTTTGTCTGATATCTTCCTAAACCTTTGACAAGAGTTCTGATTGAAAGTTTAAAAAAAATAAAATAAAATGTTGGTAAGTGGAAACTGAGTTATGCTAATTTTTTTTTTTAAACTGTCAGTTTTATAGGTAAATTGAAGAATTTTAAAGCCAGTGTGTAAAGTTTGAATTATACATTCTTCCATATTACTTCCTCTAATAAAGTAACCATGTTGAAAACTGTGGATGGACCAGCCTGTCATTATCAAACTCACCACTTGGGGGCACAGTTGGTCCACTTAATTCTTCTCCAAAATCACAAAAGTCCACAAACATTTCATACAGCAACCTCAGAAATGCATCATTAAGGGATGGACTGTTTAACACTTAGTTGTAATTTAGCTGATTTAACTATTTTTGGCTTCATATTTGCATTTAGTGTGTAGAGTGTAAGCTGTTACTTATGCAAACGCTTAGACAGGAGCACACAGTCATGAATAAATACATCAAGGTCTGCATAAAGACTCTGCAGACTGTTCATCCTGACTCTTTGGAGATCATGTGAAAATTCAAAGTGATTTCAGTTTTTTTTTTTTTTTTGTAAGTGTTTTACCTTTATTTTAAGTCCCATAGTGATTAAAAGTCTATTTTACAAGAGAGAGCTGACCTATAGGTAGCAGCCACACAAAATCAGAAAACACATTAAAAAAACAACTTAAAGCACCTGTGAGGAGTTTTGAGCTGGTTGTGGAACAGATTGAAATAAATACTGATGTCTCTTTTGGATTTACAAAATTAACAAGACTCTTAGCGACAAGTAGCCTATATTGTTTTTAGTTTTATATTGTTATTATCAATGCCTGAAACCTGCAGAGTTGGTGTCAGAAAAAGGGATCACAGCCTTTGTTTATATTCTCCCCATGATTTGGCTGATATAAGAATGCAGGATGCTATTTTAATATTCATGATATGATGATCCCTTGTGGATTATAAAGAAAGTATTTTGATTACATATTTTCCGGATAAAATCAGGGGAAAGCTAAAAGTTACCACCTTGTCCACAGGGGGGCGCCAAATTGACACAAACTGAAAGTTCTTCACAGGAATTTTAAATACAATTATTTTTTTAGCAGACGCTTTTATCCAAAGCTAAATAACACAAGATGAGAAAATCACACAATTTCAACCAGGAATTGAAATACAAAGTGGCCTATTAAGAAAAACAACACCACTTCTATCAACACATTCTTTATGACACTCTTTAATGTGTTAAGTGACGTGAGTGTGTCTTATTTTTGCTCTTTTTTCAGACTCTTCCAATCCAGAGATGCATTATAGAAAAGAAAAACAGTTTTTCACAGTTCTGTCAACACTCAGGGTAGAGGAAAGATAAATAGATTAGAGGATCACAGCTGATGTCCAATAGAGCTGAAATAGAGAAGTTGTTTTTTAAATATTTAAACACGCCTCATATCTAAAATATACATAATACGAATAATCATAGAACTTGGCGTTCTTTTTCTGCTACTTTAGACAGGTGCTCAAGTGATCTTAAAGTAAGGGCCCTGCACCTTGAGAGTCTGAAGATGAGCTCTTAACACAGAATGGTTTCTTAGTGCCGCTGTTGAAGATGTCCTATTGCCCTATAGTGCTTCACTTACTAAGCATTAATGAGACAAGAGGCCATAGATCATTTCAAGTCCAGGGAATAGACAGAGCCAGAGGAGGGGCTCGTCCATTGGGACTTCAGGAACCAAGGGTGTTAACGGGTACAAAAACATTCAAACACAGCAGAACATAACCAAGTTATCTTCCCATCTTGTCTCTATAATGCCGATTTTGGACTTTGTTTTGCTTAGACAGTGTAAAATAATTCCTGTGGTTTGTATAGATTGTGCACTCTCTATGCAGAGGGAATGAAATGAGGTGTTATGGTGATCTCCAGTTTCCCGCTAACAGACCTCTCCCATGGTTTATTAGAGTAGCATTACTTTCAGGGAAGGGAAACGATCCTGATATGCCCTCTTCTCTGATTTCCTTGAAGGAACGTCTGCGGATATCAGCCGGTCAACCATAACCAGATCAGAAGCAGGAGTTTTTGTTCTTGTAAGCAGAAATTAACACTTCATTCCCCTTTGTCTGCAGAAATTCAACACTGCAGCTCTTGAAGGCTCTCCCAGGCAATAAAGGAGAAAATTCAATTATGTCATAACAGCGCCGCAACCAAACACAATTACATCATTTTCAGAAAAAAAAAAAGTAGAGCTTCTACCACCTCCAGGCAGAGCTTAGAGTGAAGATGTGAGGCTGGAGACAGATTTCTTCTAGAGCCAAGGATTTATAATTATGACACATAAGCTGCTGTCTCAAAGCAGGTTGTTAAAAGGAGTTAATATAGAAAAAACATCTGTAGGAGTCTTAAGAAGCTCTTCTCTTCTGGTAGCTTGCAACAAACAGGACAAACATGGTTTCTGCATTTCTTTTCTTAGAGAACCTCTCTTTGTTTGTCTTTTGTGTTTTTGCATTTTGCACTTACAAAATACACAAATAAATGCTTACCTGTTGAACTTCAATTAAATAGAGACATTTTTGAGACTTTGCAAATTGATTTGCACCAAAACACCAAATCAAAATGATTTGTATGTGTAAATGTACTGTAATAAAAAACGATTCCCACATTTTGAAAATACGTGAAGGGCAGTGTCAATAAGGCATTGGTGTTGAGTCGATTGCACTTTAAAAAATGATGGAAACATGTTATTATTGAATATATTCATCCATCCATTATCCTCTGCTTAGGTCGTGGTGGCAGCAGGCTAAGCAAGTTGTTATTTAAACTATCAATTTAACTTTAACTCTAACTTTAACGTAATACATTTTACAGTCAATTTAGGTAGAGATGAATAACAGTGTAAATGTTTTGAATAAACCAAGAAATATGTGAAATGAGTTCATTTTGTATAGTGTATTCAAATAAATGTCATCTAGATATTAAGTAAATATAAATGCATTTTGCTCCGATAATCGGTCAATAAAAATCAGTTTTCCTCGTAAAATTGATTTGAATAATATTTTGTTGCTACATTCTGTAATATGCCATTTTCTCATGATATCCAACTTTTTTTTTTTCTTTAAAGATTTATTTTTGGGCTTTTTGTGCCTTTAATGGAGAGATAGGACAGTGGATATAGTTGGAAATCAGGGAGAGAGAGTAGGGAAAGGAGCCACGGGCGGGATTTGAACCAGCGCCCCATATCCAACACATTTTAACTGTATTTCTTTTTAGATTTATTTAATTTATTTGATTCTTTGAACTTTAAGTAGGACTTACAGTATATTGAATATCAGAAGCACATACAATAAAGGTTCAATAATATCACTTTGTGTGATATGGTGAAATGTCAGCCTGTCTAATTTACTGTAAACACTGATCTAGCCTTGCGACATTTATTCATCAATTAATCGATGGAAGACGACAACTGTGAGATTATATCATTTGACATTTTTAAATGAATTAATCAAACATAAATAATGCATGTGTGTGTATTTCAGCCTATGTGTGTGTTC
The DNA here is from genome assembly GCF_963930695.1 of Labrus bergylta. Classification (NCBI taxonomy): domain Eukaryota; kingdom Metazoa; phylum Chordata; class Actinopteri; order Labriformes; family Labridae; genus Labrus; species Labrus bergylta. Next base: position 24,227,519 of record NC_089204.1, read on the forward strand.
ATGTTCATTAGACAGAGTGGGAAATTAAATTTCCCCTCGCGGGATTAATAAAGGATAAATTATTATTAAAACACTTCTGGCTGAATCTGGATTCTGAAGAATTTTGCTTTTTTTCCTGCTTATACTGAATACCTTGAATTGTTGATTTTGTGCATTTTATTCTAAGACAATGCAACGGACATGTTTGAGGATGTTTATTAATTATTTAACTTCTAATCAAAAATCTATTTCAATATGATCCTTTATGTAAAAAACATTAGCAGTCCTTCACTTGTCATAACATCTCTAATGTAGCAAAGAGTACAGTTTAGACCTGCTGTTTTTGTACAGCCTGAGATCACATTTGTTATGAATACACATATTGATTAATTGATACAATCTTAACATGGGAAGGACATTTATATGTTCAATCTTAATGCTGTGTCAAAAATGAGTATATAGCTGTATATATGATGTTAAACCAGATGTGGCAGAGGTTACTGAAAAATCGAATGAATTTCAAATTTTGTTTGATTGAAAATGAATAATTTCTGCACAATTTTACCAAGTTTGTAAAGTACAGGTCTACTTCTGGAAAAGTTATATTTAAATGAATTTACAATAAACGGATCCTTTTGTGATAGAAACAATGTTCCTCTTATTCTGAACAAACTATTTTCAGCCTGTCTATGTGCCTTTGCTGCGTTGAAATTAGCAGATGCCATACGAGTAAGAGAGAGATGATTGATGTGAAAGAGGGCTTTTAAACACAGGTCATAACCACTGCTGTTGTTAGTCATCCCATCTGATGCAGGGCTGATCAAAAATATGTGACTTGTCAAGATGGCTAAGATCAATAGTCACTTATAAATATAAAACAGTTTTCTGTTGTCACTCACATTTCTAAAAAAAAAAGTGAACTTACTGATCTAAGCCTTCCTAGGCCATTAGGTGTTAACTGAGTTAGAGAGTTATGCTCCAATGGGTATAAAGCTGCAATTCACAACAATGCAAAGGAGACCGAAAACTAGCACTAAGGAACAACTCTTAGTGCTAGTTTACGACTCTGTTTTTGCACATTTACATTCAATCGTCCATATTTAATCTTCCTATTTAAGACTAGTAATGCTTAGTTAAATCCTGGTTGTATATATTCACATTCTTATTTTTGTTATTTTTTTAGTACTTATTTACTTTGTAGTTAATATTATATTATGTTTAGATTTGCTAACATTGTGTTTTTTTTACTCATTATGTGTTGGATAACCTGCTGCTGTAACGCCACAATTTCCCAATTTGGGATCAATAAAGTAATTCTATTCTATTCTTTTCTTTTCTTTTCTATTCTTTTTTTTTCTTTTCTTTTCTTTTCTTTTCTTTTCTTTTCTTTTCTATTCTATAAACAAATTGAAAAATAAACCTAGTGAGCTGAACACAAACTGCATTTGTTTGATTTAGAGTTTGTTTTTTCAGCTTTCCTATAGTGTCCTCAGTTGGTCTTTTGATAGCTTTCACAGGTGCGCATACAGTTAAGCAGCGACCCGCATGTAGAAGTGCCACATGACAGAGTTTGAAGTCTTCACCAAAAACCCCCAAACATGAATGGCATGTCTGTAAACCAATAGTGGAAGTAGGACTCGGCCAAAGTAACCAATCAGGGATTACTTCCTGATCGCGGCCTGTGGTTGGGGCGCTCCGTGTGTATTTGTCCGTCGAGGCCTCCGTTGTTGCTCTGCTCGAAGCTGCAGGACGCGTTGAGGCAGGGAGGGAATGGCGTAGCTGCTGAGAGGCTACAAGAGCAACCCCATAGGAATGTAAAACTTTAGGATCCAAATCCACCTCTGGACAACCCGCCTTAAGACTTAAAACATTTCACCCGGTTTCTCATGGAAGCAGATGGGTTCGTGAGGAGGCGTCGGATGACAGCGGAGACCACAGGCAATGATCCCGGGGTTGCTGGTGCTTCAGCCGGGGCAGAAGTTCGATGGCTGGGGGGCAGATTCTGGGGAGTTTCGGAAAGTATCATGGGGAGCCTGGCACCCCGGATCGGAGGGGAAACGGAGATACAGACAGTCGATTTTACCCGTGCGCAAGATGCACAAACAGAGGACTCTGAGCAAGACTACGAAGGTCTGCCACAGGGTGCTTCTACCAGCACCCACATGTTGGCTGGAGCCGTGGCCGGGATCATGGAGCACTGCCTCATGTTCCCCATCGACTGTGTCAAGGTAGCGTAGCTCACAGGCTAACAGCCCAACCCTTAAACTTTCTATGCATATGAAGTGCTTCCATTGCATTATCTCTGTTGTGCTCTGGGTGCGTTTTTATGTTTGTTTTTTCTGTTGTTGTTACGCACCCTTCATGTTTTAGCAGCGCTCATTAGCTTGCGTGCTAACCTAAACACACAGTGAGGACAAGGTCAGTCTGCTCAGCGTTTCACATCACTGCGAGCTAACCTGTTAGCATGCTATTATGACAACCTTAAGCAGCAGGGTCAAACACTGGAGCCCTTATGGTCACTTTACGTAAAAAAAAAAAATGACTTCACGTAACGGAATCAAAGTTGGTGCCAGAGGAGAGTTGATAAGATGCTGCGCAACTCATACGCACAAAAAAACAGAACCGGATATGAACAAGTGATGCAAATATTTCATGTTATATTAATTTTTTTTTACAATAAGACCAGTTATTAATTACAAAAGCAAAACAGAGATGGTAGAATACAGCCTTTAAAAAAAAAAAAAAATGTTTTACAAAATAAATCCGTGTGTTGAACATTTCTAGAAACGTAAACATTGTTATTGAGAATGATTGCAAACACAGTATCAATCAATCAAACTTTATTTATACAGAACCTTTCAGACAAATTAAATTGCAGTTCAAAGTGCTTAACAAGAGTGCAAAAAAAAGTTGTTGACAAAAAGTAGTTTATAAAATCATTTGATTTTATAAACTTTTCTTGAATAAGAATTAAAAAAAAAAATGTATTAAAATAAAATAAAATACGACACATGAAAGCAACAAGATGTATTAAAATAAATACACGAGGAAAATATTTAAAATTGTCGTAGGATAAAAAAAAGACAATACAGTAATGTTTGAATTGATATAAAAGCCAGACTGAATAAATGAGTTTTAAGACTGCGTTTTAAAAATCTCGATATTCTGGGCTCCTCTCAGACCCTCATGAAGGTTGTTCCACAGTCTCGGAGCGTAGAGAACTGCAAACTGCAGTACACTGCAAACAATTTGGCTTCCCCTGTCCACAAAAGAACCATCTGTTGCTCCTTTTCTCAACACATAGTTTTAGAATAGAATTACTTTATTGATCCCAAACTGGGAAATTGTGGGAATTTTGTAGTTTTTCTATCTTCATAACAACGCAACTTATTGTTTGCAAAGGTCTATGATCACAAGTGAGTCATGCAACCTAGCTGACTTCATATCATGTGGTCCTGTTTGTTTAATTTAGTTTTTTTTTATCTTTATTTTGACCAAATATGGTATTGCCCCTGAGAGGTCAGCTAGTTGTGACTGTGTATTAGTGACCTTTGTCTAGCACAGACACAAGGTTAAAGAGATGGGGCAATGAGCATACTATAGTCAGACTGAGAAGCTTTTCTTCAGCCATGTCTCAACCACCTGTAGTCTATCTCTGGGATAGACTGTCCAGCCCTTAACCTTAAGAAGGCCAATATTTACCAAAGGCTTTCTTATGTACACTCCCAGATCTCTGCATCATTCCAGGAAAGGCCCGGGAGATTACGAGCAATGTGACTCAGCAAAAATATCTAAATCAAATCGTTTTGGAAGGGAGGACTTCCTGGATTCCAAACAAGGAGCTTTGGATTGCTGTTTCGATAGAGATGCACATAAATCACAAGAAAAGAAAGCTCCAAGGCCCTCTCTTTTCAAACAAGAAGAGAGGGCTTCGGACTCCACTGCGTATTACCCACACATTTGTGCAGAAGAACGGCCATTTGAAGGAAACATTTCATATTTGAGATTCAACTTAACTTGTTCCTTTTTATTTGATCAGGGTTTTTTTTTTTTCCAGGCTTCCCTCAATACCAAAAAAAAAGCCTTCTCATCCTGTACAATAAGTACCGCACTTAAGAGATTGCAGTGTAATTATAGTTTTTGAATAAGCTGCCATTCAGCGATGATGTATCCTAAATCCCACCTGTTTGTTGTGGGTTTAGGAAAAGCGTGTTGCATTTGTAGATCTGTTATAGTATAAACAGCACAGTGCACGTGAATGGAATTTTAACTGAGCTCAAAAAGTCGGTGAAAAAAACACAATGTCTGAGTGGCTGCATGTAGTGTTTACATGTAGTACAAAGGTCATTGCTTTCTAGATGTGCAAACATGCCAAAGATAAGCAGAGCAGACCTATGGCTGTCACATGGAAGACGTCCTTGCATACTTAAACATGGGGCAATGATTGAATGAGAAAGCCAGCTTTTAGACAAGTCTTTATTCACTATATGCAGCACACAGTATGTATGTGAGCCAGCCAGGTATGAAGTATCCTGACTCACTCACACACTCATACCACTGTTAGCTAACTGTCTTTGGGCCTTGCGTTCCACAGCTGCAGTATGGAGTGACATGAGGCCATGTTTATGCTTTGTGCTACAGCACTACATGAATATACACAGCGTGGTGTAAATTTGTCCTTTCAGCTGGAAGTTTGGTATTCAAGGATTATGTTGCTGCTAGTTCCTCAGAGACGGACACACTCGCCCAGTCTGTCCCCAGAAAACCTCCCTCTAAATATCAAATGGCAGGAGACTGAAATGCTGATCCCTACGCAGATGTCCTTTAAATACTTTTTTATGTGATGTCTTGGTAATCTCAGTGTGCAATGTGCATGTATGTGTTAAGAGGAAGTGAGAAACAGAGCGGTCAGTGGGAAAGGAGGCTTCCAGGAAGTCAGTTTGTGTCCCCTTATGACCTTGGATCTTGTAACTCCACACTTCCTTCTATTCAATTATACATGTACACCAACGTGGCAAACACAATGTCCAACACCTCATTTCCCTCATTGGGCCCTTAAATCACCCTGCACTATACCCGGGACAGAATATTTTCATTACTCTGCTACATGAGGGAGACGTTTACATTATGCATTACTTTCTTTCCAGTTTAAAATTCATTACATAACTTTATACCTAGAGTCCCTTTTTGGTGTGGAAGGGGCAAACTGTTGATTCTGAACTTGGCTGAACTCTACCTTTTCCTCTCCTCCAGACGAGAATGCAGAGCCTCCAGCCTGAGCCCGCAGCCCGCTACAGGAACGTCATGGATGCCCTCCGCCGCATTGTAGCCACAGAGGGAGTCTGGCGGCCAATGAGAGGGCTGAATGCAACAGCGGTTGGGGCGGGACCTGCTCATGCCCTCTATTTTGCCTGCTATGAGAAACTCAAAAAGACTTTAAGTGATGTCATTCACCCAGGGGCTAACAGTCATTTGGCTAATGGTACCATAAAACATGCATATCTACACACTAACTATAAAATATACTCTTGATTTACTGATCATGTATTTATTTTGCCTTCGAGGTCACCCACAAATTGGTTGATATGTAGGACTTGTCCAAGTATTATGAAGCTGCTGAATTGGCTTAATCAGAGTACAAAGGGGGCAGGCCCTGACCGGTCCTAAAAACCCGTGACAAGTCATCAAATTGGACTAAGCCTTTCCAGAGTCCAGGGTCAAGTGTCGATCTGTCGCTGCCTTTTGGGAAAGTAAAACAATCTAAAACAAAAAGGAGTAAAGTTCAGTGAAGTCTACCTTGACTACAAAACAGGAACCAAAGATTCAGTTTGCTCTGAATGTCAACCTTTGCCTTATTCCCTGTTCTCCCCACTCTCTCTCTTTCTTCTATTCCAGTTTTGTGGGAGGCTCGGTAAGTCCTCTTTCTCCAGTCTCATCTGCTCTCTCCTCAGTTAGTCCTTTTCCCTTAAGCTTATGGGTTTGGTTTAAATAGCTACCAAAGGAGCAATTACCTTCCTTATCCACTAGGTGTCTCTCCTTGCCCAGGTTTGATCGCCTACATTTGGTCAAGCGCGCTCTCTAGTGAACTTTCCTGTGCAGTTTGCTGAATAAGCACCGGTGCTTCTGCTATGATGTACAGTTTAAGCATGACATCTTTTAGGATTAAGGTAGAGAAAGCTGTTACGTCGTCAAAAAGGCTCATAATGTTGCAATTGGAAATGCTTTTTCTTCTAGTTCTGTGCATCTTTGCTGCAGTCTCTTCTCATTTCCTTGTGTATTTCTGATTATCACAATGACTAGTAATATCTAAGGTGGTGTGTTTGTTTTAGGTACAGCTGGGTGTGTGGCCACACTGCTTCACGATGCAGCCATGAATCCAGCGGAAGGTAAGGGCAACATTTCACAGTGAAATAACATCAGTCACCGAGGCCTAGAATACGTCTCTGAAAAATAGAGTTCGCCATACAGAAGTTTCGGTAAAGAAACCTGCAGGTGCGACGCCTGGACCGACCCTCTTCACACGTCGGCCTTAACCCTGCAGTCACACATACTGACTTTGACAGCTGCTTCTAGTCCACCTGCCCAAACATGTCAGTAGAAGGACACTGGGTAGAGTCCTCTTGTGCAGCTGTTGGACAAGGGTGCAGCTGTCAGAAAACAATTTACAACTTACTTATACACCTTCAGAACTTGTATTGCACTTTGTAGTCACAGCGTACACAGTTGGTACATGGATACATACAGAACATGTATACAAATAATACAAAGGAGACACAGGTAACTGCCAGTGTGGAAGATAATGCAGTTGACTAATGATTGATACTTATTTTGCCTAATCTTCTTCCATCTTGTTCCCCCTCTTGCCACCCACCCTGGACACATTTGGTTCCTGACACTACACCAACTTTCGGTCCTTAGTTGTGAAGCAACGCATGCAGATGTATAATTCGCCCTACCGCGGCGTTATGGACTGTGTACGCGCCATTTGGCATAAAGAGGGCCCTGCCGCGTTCTACCGCAGCTACACCACCCAGCTCACCATGAACGTGCCCTTCCAGGCGCTCCACTTCATGACTTACGAGTACCTGCAGGAGCTGCTCAATCCCCAAAGACAATACAATCCCTCATCACACATGTTGTCAGGAGCCTTGGCTGGAGCCATCGCTGCTGCTGCGACCACACCTCTAGACGTGTGCAAGACCCTGCTCAACACCCAAGAGTCTCTAACTCTTGGTTCCCCTTCTCCCAGCCAAGGAGCCCACAGACAGATCTCAGGCCTGGCCCATGCCTTCCGGACAGTCTACAGGCTGGGCGGCCTGAAGGGCTTCTTCATGGGAGTCCAGGCGAGGGTTATCTACCAGATGCCCTCCACAGCCATCAGCTGGTCAGTCTACGAGTTCTTCAAGTACGGACTCACCAAGCACCAGCACAACAAGAGGAGAGCGCAGCACGTGGAGTCTTAGAAATATTTCCCACGTTTGATCTCTTCTAATTTTGCTCTGCCCTCCCTGTGAGGAGAAGTCGATACGCACATAGAATCTGACTTAAATCCACTGCAGTTGTCCCATCCCTTTCAGACATAGCAGACAAGAAAGACAGTTACTTTTCTGATACATTATTTCAAGTCAATCCACAGTTTGAGTTATGTCAAGAAATCATAAGTGCAGCATTATAGATGTAGTCAATGCGGAGATTCTGTTTAAGTCATTCTAGTGGCCACTACGTTTGTCCAAGCTGAGGATAGATGAGAACAACGCACAAGTTTTGAGTTGTAAAGGTTGTCAGCAGGGGGCAGTAGTGTATGTCAGTTACTGTCTTGTAGTTTCACAAGCTTTGCTGTTTTTCATGAAGTTTTTATTTCAACCCATTCACACTTTGAGTTTTTAATTAAAACCTTTGACTGACTCTTGTTAAATACCCATTGTTTTGGATGTATGAATCCTAGATGAGACAAATACTTAGTTGTGTCTATAAACACACAGGGCCAGTCTTTAATCACAAATAATTGTTCCAATTTAAATGTATTTTATTTACAGCTGAAAACATACAAACGTATCTCTGAGGAAATACACGGATCCTCGTCAACCTGGCCACTAAAATAGATGAAAGTAGAGTCAGAATCAGTTGATCTGTCATTTAAAAAAAAAAAAGAAGACATCTCATTTGAAGGTTTCGCAGATGAACAAAAACAGATCAGCTTTAGGGTCCCTCTGTGTTTTCCTGTTTGCTTTAAAGGAACAAATGAGATGTGATCGCCATTTAAAACATCAGTGTTGCTGGTGATCTAAAAATACTGAGAAAAAAAATAAAGTACGAATTTCCCTGTGATATCTTAAGATTTTGTTTAATTTATTTTTAATAATCCTTAACTGATATTTTATTTACAGCTAATATGTTACTTTAATCTTTTATTTTCCTTTATATCACTGTTTAAATCTCCCTTAGATCATCCAAAATCTCACCATTAATGCCTTTTGTACGTGTGTTGCAGAGCAGACCATAGCAGCATTAAAATGACCATCTCTGTGCTTTAACTGCAGCTATCACATTAAGCTTGTGAACTAGAGTGTCAGTGCACGCGACAGTAAAAAGTTGTGTACAAGGTCCTGTGCCCCCCCCCCCCCCCCAAAAAAGAAAAGATTAGACTCAGAATTTCAAGGAGTTCAGTATCCCACTCAAAATGTGTAAACCCCCCATTGAGAACACATCAATGGAAGCTGTCATTCTTACTGATTAATGTCTGATTGTTTTCAACACAGAATTGCACTCATTGAATAAAGACTGAGCAGCAAGGCTCGACTCACTGCTCATACATGATGGGAAGCTCTGGTTTGATTTCTTTAAATGTTTCTGGATGCTAATGAATAAATAGATGGTCTTTTATAAATGGTCAATTCCGCACTTGTACCAAAAAGAACGACTACATTTAGGCATTTTAACATGAACGTGTGGCATATTTTAAGTCTTGGTATTTGTTGCTAATTCAAAACGATGAATGAGACCGATTTAAAGGAAGCAATGCCTGAAGTCACATCTGCACAACATGTTTGTTTGTGTTTTCAGGTATTTATTTTTAGTTTGAAGCAGGTACAGTTGTTTAGTCTCGGACACAGGTGCAAGCTCAAACTATGACCTTCAAGACTGTAAACACAATTAGAAGATGTGGACACACACACATCTGTGACCACAAACAGCTAGGAAACTAAAGCTTTGAAAGCTGGTGCCACTTCAACCTCTTCTCCACTTCAGCTATTGAAATCAAAAAATGGTAGCTGATAATGAACTAAAATATAGATTAAAGTTAGTTAGAAGGTATGAAGTCTAACAAATGAAAACCTTCACATGATATGACTGTGACTGAAGAGCTATGTTAAGTTTGGAAATTTGAACGTATACAATTAAATAACAACATGACATTTTAAGCTAGTAGGCCTCTAACTTTTTAGACTAGTGAGTGAAAACTGCAGGAAGATCCCTTTATTCAGTGGACAGTTTTCAGACGTTGAGATTCTTATTTTGAAACAGCAAAGCTCAGTCTTCATCCAGAGTTTTAACTCTTCCTTCTGGTGGAAATTCAGGGTCCCTAAAGTAAGATTGAACTGCTTTAAAGATAATTTTTGCAAAAAGGAGCTGCAAAATCTGTGTTATGTGGCTACAGTTTCTGTGCAAATTGTCTTGTGTCATTATAGTTCATCTATTGAGTATGTGGCCAGGGACCAACCTGGTTAAATAAAGATTAAATGTGTATTTTTTTGTCCCCTGTGGATCTAGAGGACCAAAATGAATGTTCCTCTCAGGGCATTAAAGTATGTCTCATCTTTTTGCCAGATCAACACAAAGTGCTAAAAACATCCCATTCAGTGTGAAAGAAATGTTAGGGGGTGTCACAGTGTGTGAAGACATATAAATATAATAATGATGCCCTTAGTATAATGTGTGCAAATAACATGTTGCTTCAGAATCTTCTCTTCATCAATCAATAAGGTGCAAATAGGTTTATTTTTGTTCTGTAGGACAAAACTTACTTGTGAAAACAGGTCAAATAGTTTTATAACTATAACGTGATAATAATTCATTCATTTATTTTGACAGTGTTTAAATTTACATTACGTTTTGCGTTCTTTAATGACGTCTGTAAAGTGATAAACTACACATGACAGCGTTAAGTAGAGGGCAGAGGCTGTAAATTATACACGTATTGCTTTGAGCTCTTGTGGTTTAGAATAAGGGCATAACATTATTTGATATGTTCATATTTTTGCTCCAGGAAATATGTCAAAACAAGTTTATTAAAATTTGTGGAAACATCATATCAAGGGAAGAAGTCCCCCCCAAAACACACACACACACACACACACTCTCTCGCACAATCACTCACACGTATGCTTGTAGGGGTGACACCTGTTTAAACAGAGAGTTAATGAATTGTCTCTGCCTCTGCATACATGTATACAGTTTGTGTGGCCTCTCATGGTTTACGCTGTTCGAATGGTGTATTTGTATTTGTGAAGAGACTGTCAGGTTTTGCATCCATTGGAATGACCTGGGTTAATTAATTTAGCTTGTGGGAAGAAACACTGTAGAAAGTTGATGTCACACATGTGTCAAAGGTGATTTTCCTCTGCCATGTTATTTTGATTTAAGTTTCTTAGTCTGCTTGTCTGTGTGGGGGACAGTGAGTGAGCCTGTCTGCTCCAAATCAGCAGTCTGAGAGGAGTAAACTATTTAGTCTGGTCATTTACCCCATTCTGTCTCACTCAGTGTTTGTATAAGAGAGAGAGAGAGAGAGAGAGAGTGTGTGGAGATAAAGACAGTAAGTGAGAGGGAGAGCGTGTAAGGATTGAATAAGCAGTCTGGCTTTTGCTTCTAGTGAATGAAAATAAAGTGGTGCCCTGTCACTACAATTAGATCCTGTGTCTCCTCTAAAGAAGGTGTCAGGTCAACAAGATTCAAATTGAGTCATAAGTGTTCAGTCTTCATCTGGGGAGCAAATTATGTGACTGAATAATCCAAACCAAGAGGTTCCATTTACTTGCCTATTCTACAGTTTTTAAATGAATATTACTTTTTTCATTAGACGCAGGCTCTGTGGTGAAAATGTGGTTAATGGGATAACAGTTGGCTTTTTACAAAAGTGGCATTTGAACTTTGATAATAAGTCTTCACTAAAGTACTTGCAAAAAATCTTGAGATTGGTTCCACCCTTGTGTTTCCCTCTCTTTATCCTTATCCTCACAGATGTTAGAGGCTACGCTGGGAAGGAGCTTGGGTCCTCAATAATGTTTTTTTTTATGTTTTAAGAGGTCAGAGTTTAAACTGATACCTACCGGTATGTTGTACAAGAAGAGCACAGTGTACTCTGTTAAAAAAAATCTAGCCTTTCCCCCAACTGCTTTTTTTATTTTAAAAGGTGTCAACAGTTTATGTGAATCTGTGCTGTCTGACGCACTGAAGTGCTTCCCTTGGAAGATGATACATCCGTTGCTCTAGTTTCTGTGGATGCCAACACATTGTTGTGTTGCTACTGTTGTCAGTTTTATGAGTCCCAAAGATTTTAACTTGGCATGGCACGTAATGTGCAGATACAATTAATGGCTAACGCTGACAATAAATACTTTCTGAAGTGACAATTCCAGAGAGGTTGGCTGTGAGCTTACTTTGAAACCAAGCTCACCTTAGTGTTAAATTTAACACCTGTTTGCTATTACAGGTCAAAATGTATCCTGCATTTGTAATTACAGTTTTACTTTCCAAAAGTTGCTTTTAGCCAGATTCACCAAATGACATGTTAGGGTGTTGCTTTATGCTACTGGATTGAATTCAAACTTCATTACAAACTCAAGGTCCAAAGACAGTAGGCCTACCCTAAACCTAGAATAAATCTCATTTAAAAGTTGGATAAAAGATCATGATTTTAAAAGGCTTCGGAATTACATGATATATCCTAATTTGTTGTTTGCGTCTACAAAAACATTTTATATGTTGAACATGATTTGTTTACTGTTGATGACAGGTGTACATGTTGGCCAATAAAAAGTCTGATAAATCAGTGTGGGCGGGGCTAACGTCCTACAAAAAGTTTGCGTGCGACGACGCGCTCGCTGCTTTCACGCGTTGTGAGACAGGTGGCCCAGAAATATTCCGAAATGGCGGGGAATTCAAAAAAGCGGATGCGAAATTTACTTAAAGAACAAACAAATCCAGGCAAATATACATACAGCTATTCATGTCTAACAAGCTCACAGGACCGGTGAGGATTACAGCTACAACTCAAGGTAGGATAAATGTGGCCTTTTGTATAACAGTGAATGTCATTTTGATTGGTTCAGCTCAGTCGTGATGTTTTTGAATGTTGTTGTTTTGCGTAGATGTGCGTTGGTCTTGTCCGGTTTCCTTTACCTTTTGTCGCTTAGCAACGCAACACAGTTACAGCAGCAACTGCATGTTTTGTGACTGTAATTTCGTTGTTGTAGGTTATGGGTTAAAAACAGCTATAAAAAATACTAAAGTTTCTTATTAGTTTTGTTATGTTTTCTATTTGGACAGTCCATAGATGATGTAACATAAAGCCTGTTTTAAAGGCCCTGTTCAGATATGATTTTTGTTCTCTTACAAGTCAAGTCAAATAACAAATTGGGCTTATTAAAGGCTGAAATATAGAAATACAGACTCAAGGCTTAACAAAAATTCAAACAATCCTACTAAAACAAATATAAATCAACACATACTAATACAACATTTTGTTACATTCCTTTTTTTTTAAAGACAGACGTGTTCGGTCATAAACACCATATTCATATTTGATGTACATGGTTATGAAAATGAATGAAATAAAAAGGCTAGGCTACTTCCAAAATGTTCCTTCTTGAAGAACTGATTTGTTCATCATATGCGTACAGTCTGTGTCACTTTTCGGCTGTTGAAAACTCAGCTATCTGCATTGAATAATTCTTTCTCATAGTGTTAAGATGATGAGGGTCAGAGATTCGCCAATTGTCTTCAGCATACATTTTAATTGTTCAGTGAAACATTTACTGTTTTACATTTGGGTAATGTTATTTTTGACATATTTTTATTAGCTCTTTCTTCTCTCAGAAAAGTCATTTGCAAGAGCTACTTGTATGTACAGTGTATAAGACAAATACTCTCACTTGTTTGATGATTTATTTGAAGTGCACCTATGCCAATGTCTCAGAGAACACTTACGATAATAATGTCTATACTGTTGTTGCTATGCGCCATCATCCTGTCACAGCATTTACACCCTTTAAAGAAAACAATTGACTTTACATTATCTATTTTAAATAGATAGATAGATACACATGTACGAGAGGATAGATTAAGAGTGGAACACTTTAAACTGTCACTCTCTCTGAGGTGTTTACCATGTGGGTGTGTGTATTATGTATATCCATGAGTGTAAATATCAGTGGCTCCTTACTCATTAACAAACATGGAACACTTTCAATTCTTTGCTGAATTACATTTCTCTTTCAAGTCCATGTTTTCGCTATTTACTTGGAAAACAATGCACATCGCACACACAGACACACTGCATGCATCTTATTGTGAACAAGGTCCTTCCAAGTTGAAGTGACGGCAGAAGCGCATATGCACACACTCCCTTGTGTATTGCTATAAGCTGATGTTTTGGAAACTCAAGCCTTCGTTCAAAGCCCTTACAGCAAGCACCTGTGGAGGAGTGTATTTCACACACACACTTGCACTCACAAACACACACTCTAAGGATACTTAGGAATGTGAGTGCCTAAAGGACTTGGGTCCTCTACAACTCTTTCTCAGTGGCTGGCCTTCTTTTACTTTTTGCATATTTATCTCTCTTTTGTTGTGTCTTTTGTCACATATCTCTTCATTATTAAGCCTAGTCATGACTGGAACATTCAGTGGACTAACAAAGTGATACAGGATTATAATGTCCACTTTATTCCACGCTCCTTGGTAGCTAATGGATGAGGTGTGATTACAGACTCTTTGCATAACTCACTGGGATATACACAACCACTATGGGTTGTGATCTCACGCTCCTTTGGGGTGCTGCTGGATAAAAGAGCTGTTGTTGTAATCCCTTTGGCTGGTTTCTCCCACTCAGGACAGATACTGCAGGTTTGAGGAGAGACCAGACAAGGATCTTTGGTGCATACATTTAGAGATTAACAGGATGTGATGGGATTCACATGACGGAATGTTCCTTGGTGACCAATTTTGGAAGTCGATCAATGCAAATTTAAATTCAGACTAACTGACTTATAGTCTGAAGTTGAAATAACTCTCAATAAACTGAGATTGAGAACAATCTATTTAAAATGGTCTGCGGGTAATGATGGAATTTGGTTTTCCAAGTGTGGCTAACATTAGCAGTTCTAGCGCCACCAGCATTCGGTCCGTCTTGCAGGTTGATGTCCAATTTTCTGTGCTAAATGTGGTTATGTATTTTTCCAATCAAAATGCGAGTTCAACCCAACACAGCCTACGTACATTATTATATCAATGTTCCGGATTAAAATACTGCCTGATGCACTGCTTGTACAATCACTGTGATTGTTTACATCCCAGTAGTAGAGCCAGAAGAGAAGGCCCATTGACCGGGGCTACAGCCAGTCTATTGCTACAACCCTGGCTAGTGGCGGGTCCAAGTGTTACAGCTTGGACAAAATATTCGACTTCGACTGGCAGTGAGGGCCAACATAAAAATATTAGTAATGCTTTAAACCGACCAGTAATTCTGGTGCCGAAAAGCGAGATTGAAAAACCTTTTTTGATTCAGAACAACTGTGATAAAGAATATTTAGTAAACGTATTATCAATGTGAGCATTTTTTGTATCCTAAAACACGCCCCTTAAGTCTTTAGTAGTGCACGTCACACACCTCGGAAAAAAATCTGATTAACAATCTTATTTCCACAAACTATTCTTTGTCATTTAATTTGCTTCACTAAGCAACAGTTTCACCTGGCAGGGTGTAAACATTTAGTGATACTTTCTCTGTAAGGCTTAGTCTGTGTGGTAAAACATGACTAGATTTTCTCGTAAAGGTCAGGTGGTACTATTTTCAAGTTTAGACAAAAGTAAAAAATGGTTTCTGTTTCTGTACAACCTTCCTAGATTTTTTTGATACGTTTCATTCTGATATGACTCCAAAGATGGCAGCACCAGACTGAATTATGAAGCATAGCAAAATGCGAGTTCTGGATGAGTGGCATACTACCAAAACAACGAATGATGACCTAACAGTTGTCTGCCAGTTGTGGCTTGAATGGCTCCCATGCTTTGTTGCAGAGAACAAGATGTCAGGGAGGTGAGGCTTCTGTCTTTCCTCGAGAGAACAAGTTTGGGGGAGACAATCTTCCAAACATCTCGAAGGATACAAGATGATCACTTACGCAAATAACAGCAATCCCTGCTAGATGAAAACATGCAACAGAGCAGAAAACACATTTAAAAAAAAAAAAAGAAGAAATAATGAGCATATGTATGTGATGTGAAGCTTGCAGAAGATAAAGGATGGTGTGTGTTTGACTATGGCGTGAGTGTGAGTTTGAAACGGGATCCTTCTCACTTCTTGTGCAATAAAAGAATAACATGCAAGACTTGCACTGAATGGAAAGCTCCTCAATAAATCTAAGTGTTTATAGTAAGATGTCATTGCTAATGGGCCAGAATAAGGAGAATGGAAGAGAGGGGAATATTGCTCCTACAGCAGGGAAACACATATTTTCCAAGTTACAACCTCATGGGTTGAAAAATGAACTTAAAAATTGGCATAAGCTGCAGTGGATCGACATACTTTTTTTGTTGTTGTTGTTTTACTCTTGTCTATTAGGTTGTATTTTACATTTTTTAAATATGATTTGTATTTAGATCAAATGTGCTTTTGCCTCTAAATCAATTTTGTTTTTGCAACTAAAAACTTTAATCTGCTCAATTTATCCACGCACGCACGCACACCGACACAAACACAACGACTTAGCCTCACGTTTTGACAAGTTCCACTTGATAATCCCGTTATTTATAGGAGTTTCGCCGGGGAATATATGTTGCGATTTAGCTGCTAGTTAGTTTATGTTTGTTGGTGATACTGAGTGTATGTGGGCGTGAGAGAGAACGAGAGGATTATTGTTGGTGTTTGTATTTGAGACGTTTGTATGAGGCAACTGAAATACACAGAGATTTGTGACAGTGTGTATTTGTGAACACATAAATTGCAAGCTTTGGTTGTGTGCTGTAAACTATTCAGTCGCAGTCTGAGCTGACATTCATCAACTTTAATTCATACAGTGTATGTCCGGCTGAAGTGTAAATCTTTTTTTTTTTTTTTTTTCTTTACGTTTGCATTTATTAGCAGGTATTGATGTCTGGGTTTACCATACCTGGCATGTAAGCGTGTGCAGTGCTTGCCATGCATGGATTTAGGCACGGCGATCCAGTGTATGTGATTGAGAATTGTTTTTGGCTTTAGGGAAGACAGCGGGCTATTGTGAAGAGCAGGCCCGCTGCTTGGAAATACACTTGGTTAAGCAAGTGGTATATTAAATCTGCTTCTTTAGTTTGTGACATAATCTACGGCTGAGATCGGCTAACACCACAGCTAGAAACTCTGCAGTTATTTATTTTGTTAGCCAGCTAATGACTCAGCTGATGGAAAAGTGTACAACTAATTATAGCTCTTCTGCATCTCCAGCCTCTTGTCCACATGTGGTCACGCCTTAAAAAAACAAACTAACAAACATGGTAGCAGCATTTGTTATGAACTGGTGCTGTACAAATGAAGATTGATTGATTGAGTGATTGATTGATAATACTGAACTCTACAGTCTGTAAATGACTACCCATTGTAATGATAGGAAAATAAATAATATCTACTTGAGATCAAATTCTTACCGCAAAATTGGGACTGTGTCTTGGAGCGATGCCTTTCCTCTACATGATTTTTTTGAATTCATGGATTTGGTTTGTGCAGTGAGATCTGTTTCAAATGTAATTACCTGCCTGTTTTCATGATCAAAGCATATGCATGCACACACACACACACACACACACACACACACACACACACTCTTTATCATCCCTTGGGCCTTTGGGAGTGAAACCTTGGCAGGGTGTGATGAACAGCAGCATTGTTATGGGTGATTGCAGGTGTCCAGAACTTTCCCTCCTCTGGCTTTCTCTCTGTCTCAAATGTTGTGACAAATTCCTTGAAAAGGTAACCAAGGTCACAAAATCTTCTCAAAAACACTTTAGAAAGCTGCAACTTTAGACACACACACACATCCTAAGTGCACATACAGTATGTGTGTAGTTCACACACACACACACGCTTGCACGCACATACTCACACACACACAGATACACGCACGCAAGGAATTCTGTCCACACCAATAACAGACAACTTCAGTTTTTGGTCTCCAGTGTGTGTGTGCCAAAGAAACACAGGTGCAGCCAGGGCCACTGAGGAAGAAACGGGCCTCCTGCCCTTTGAACTTGATCTTGAAAAGAAAGCCGTCTTCCCTTCCTGTCAAATAAGCTTAACTGCCATGCCTTGGAGCTCCAGCCTACACAAACTGGTCTGGTGAAAAACCGTGAGCCATTCATTTATTCAATAAAGCGTTACTTCATGCCGATTCAAAAGTTTTAATGACACACTTGTTTGAAATGACAGCCTAAATGACCTATTATCAGCAGTGATTTATGTTGAATCCACTACCCTTAAAGTTAATGCTGGTGTCTTAATGTTTTTTATTGAACCCCTTTCAGTTCTTGACTGCAACGTTTAGGAGAAGTTTGCTAATTTGTTATCAAATCAAAAATGTTTTCTCTGGTAAATAATTCAGGGAGCATCCGACAAATTTACATTGTTTCTAAATCTAGTGTACTCAAGGCGTGCGTGCGTGTGTGTCTTAACATTGGTTCAAGGTTATAGGGCATATTATTTACTTCCCAGATCAGGAGTCTCATTCCTATCCTTCAATCATTGTTTATATATTGGTTATGTCTGAGCTATAGAAAGCAATGCCCTATTGGAGAGTACACAAGTTAAAGAACCAATTACATATCTTATTTATTAAGTCCCTTTAAAAATGTAGGCTACTTGTTTAAGAGCTGGAAAGCAGATGATTCATCCAGACAAATGACTGTTTTCTTCCCTGTATTTCTGTTCCTTTGATTCAAGTACTTTTATTAGTTTGAATTTACTA
Organism: Labrus bergylta; assembly: GCF_963930695.1. Classification (NCBI taxonomy): domain Eukaryota; kingdom Metazoa; phylum Chordata; class Actinopteri; order Labriformes; family Labridae; genus Labrus; species Labrus bergylta. The sequence continues at coordinate 24,245,710 of NC_089204.1, forward strand.
TTCAATATTGTTATGGTAATCATTTAAAATATTAAAAATATCACCAGAAAAATGCAATTTTGGACAATCTTACAGATGCAGGAGAGAAAAAAAAAAGCAGCTTCAGCAAGGTTTTAATTAATCGTCAAAAAAGTCAGAGGAAGGCAGCTGTTATTGGGAATTAAGACATGAGCCAACAAGGTTTTTTAGATACCTTGGTTACTCTCTGTCCCACACAGGAGGGACAAAAGTCTCTCTCATTGGAGGTGTGGAGGAAGACCCTGAAAAGTAGAGGGAGGATGGCGGTTTGAGAGGCTCTAAAGTGGGTCTGAGTAGTTTCTTTATCAGCCTGCTGATAGGAGACGTCTGTGTGTCAGATACTCAATGCTCTCCTTGTCCCAGCTTATCGCTGCTAATTAAAACATTTGGATTCTTCCAGGCGGATCTGGAGGAGTGTGTGTCTGTCTGAGCGTGTGTGTGTGTGTGTGGGAGACATGAGAACAGAGAGGAGTCGGAGGAAGAAAAAGTGGAAGCTATGTGGACTTCCTGTCCATCTATGGACAGAGGAGCTCAACACATACTCGCAGAGTAAAACTGATAGATGAACTGTTTCTGCAGAAGCATCTCGACAAATTACCATTTTCTTCTTCCATTTCTCTTCCTTAAATACGCTTTAAATGTATTCTAGGTATATTTTGAAAAAGCATGAAGGGACATGTTTGTTAAGGGAATTAGTGGTTATATTGTGTCATCTTGGTCATACTTTTCACTCCTCCCTGAGCTTTAACCTTTGTGCTTTCTCTCAATTTTACCCCCAAAAGATTGAGGCTGCATCCAAAACCACATCTGCTGACCACATACTCAAACAGTACAGCATACTGCCTATTAACCGGACCGTTAGTATACCATTAGCCACATACTAAATTACTTCTGCAGTTTTCTTACTTCTGGTGTTATAATCTATGTATTTCGTCCTTGTTGTTTTCGTTTTAATTGTACTCTCGACTGAGTGATTTCTTGAGTGACCTCAATGATTTCTCGAGAATAAATGAATTATGAATGAATGGAAAGATTAAGATTTATTTTATTGATTGAAATTCTGTTTTTACACTCTGTTTATCATGCAACACACACATAGGCTGAAGTATACACATGCACTAATGGAGAGATGTCAGAGTGACGGAGCTGCCCACAGCGAGCGCTCCTGAGCTGGTGGTGGGGAGGGGGGGGGTTTGGTGCCTTGCTCAAGGGCACCTCAGCAGTGCTCAGGAAGTGATCTGGAGCTCTTCAGCTACCAGACCAACTCCCATATTTGGTCCGCACCGGGACTTGAACCGGCTGGTCTGAGTCACATTGGGAAAGCTAACATCAAGCTAGCGCAACTGCTAGTCTGTGGATAGAAATCAACAACAATAAACATCACTTCATTGTTAATACATCGTTTTAGATATTTCAGTAGAACTATGATACGATAACACTCTGGTGAGCTCCGCCATGGGTTAGTAAGTCTGAGAGACGTAATGCATTTTGACACAGTTTAGTATGACCAGTGTGCTCCTTTTACTAATAAATTCTGGCCAATCTATTATACATCTGGGAATTTACAGCATACATAAAATTGTTCATGATTTCAAAATATACTGCATACTCGATGTGACGTCATATTCAACGTGAATAGTACTCAATATGCAGTTTCAGAAGCAGTTTTAGACTCAGTCCTCAACTTCCTGTATCTGCTCTCAATGAACACATAAATACACATGTGGACTCGACCTGTGCTGAAAATGAGCCTGTTCTTTCTAAGTTCTGGGTGGGCTCATCTTTCTAATACTCTCCATGACCCCTGCTCCTGTTCTGACAAACACAGAGCTGGGATCCGTGTGCTTCTTTGTGTGGGGCACTCTGACTGCAAATCTTTGCACAGACTCAAACCTCAAATCAATTACATTTATTATAAGAGATGTTTGAGTTGTAGAACACTCCTTTTGTAAAATAAAACGTTACCAAACCCGGAAGTTACTTTTTTCACTGCAGTGTAATTGTGCAAAGTTGCGATGATGATTACCTTAAATTTATGTCCCATCACCGCAACTCCACCAGACTCACTTCCTTGTAAGTGAATGTATCATTCCGCTTAGGTCAGCAGCACTGTTGTATCAGAAAGTAAAGTTTTGCTGTCTCTCTATGGAATGCTGCATACGAGAGACCTCTCCCTGTGAAAGAGGCAGCTGTCCCTTTTTATCCAGAGCTCCAGTGATCTGATCTCTTATTAAAACTTTCATATTCACCCTTGAACTTAAATTTATAATAATATATCCAATATTCAATGTCATCAATCGAATAGTATTTATTCATTTTCCGTGTCAAAAATGAGAAGTACTGCCATCCTGTTATGCCGTATGTTGTACAGTCAGAGGCAGTGTTTTTGACTTTTAATTGTGGAATCGACTCTCAATTGATTCAAAATGTCCCAAAAACTTTTTTAAAATTTCTTACGTCCCAAGTAGATTTTCACCAGACTGTTTGAGCACGGCAAACCCACTGCTGGCATTTTCTTTTCTTTGTGTACCCTCTCCACCTTCCTGGTTACCCTGATGCAGCAGGGTGTGTGTCTGTCCCTGCTCTTCAGTTTTGATGCTGACAGTAGCCAGCCTGCTTTAAACGTTGTTAATGTGTGGCTGAATCAGACATACTGAGGTGCCTTTTAGTGTCTATGGAGCAAAAAGACATTCAGCCCGTCCCGTCTTGCAGGTCAGTGTTAAAGCGCAGTGTGGATTATAAAATCTCTCTCTGGTAAGAAAGAGGAAGCTTGACCTGATGTATAGAATATGCAGAGTCTGCAAAACGGAAGTGAAGTAGTTCGGGAATGATTCAAATGCCCAAGCTCACATATACTGTATGCTGCCTGTCAGGTTAAACTAAGTGAAACAAGAGACAGCAGCTGTTGACCGATACAAACAGTATCACTTTACCGATATGCCAGCCAGTCCCGGGCAATAAATGAGCATGATCCTCGCCTGTTTCATTTCAAAGAATACATTGTGAATCGATAATTGTTTGAATCAAAAATTATTCTTGAATTGAATTTTGACCTTAAGAATCTAAATCAAATTGAATGACCAGATATTGAAAGACACACACCCCTTGTAAATGTTATGAATAACTCTGCTTTGAACACAAGTATTTTTTAATGTTTCTGACAGTTATTATTGCACTTTAAACTGTTATAACTTTGTTTCTGATATAATTTAAAAGATTTTGTTGCTTTGACAATACCTCTCAGATGAGCATATTTGTTTACCAATGAAACATTTATCTTTCCATTTTAGGTAATCCAGAGCAGAATGGTTTTCCTGTCTATATCCTTGCTTGTGTTGTTCACTCAGGCGTAAGTCGGCGTGGACAAAAGCATCTGCTAAAAGTAATTGTAATATTTAATTGTAACATGATTGATAACATTAACTGCTGTTGTGCTTTTTTGCAGTATTCATAAACTCTTGCAGCTCTGTGTATAAATGACTGAAAACATTACAACTTGCATTGAACTTTTTGAAAAAGCTGCAAAAAAACCCCAGGTATTTTAGTTTTCAACAATCCCAAAAAACCTAAAAAAGAACTCAGAGACACTGAAGAGTAACCCCACATACCAGATTGAACAATATGGACTGATTATAGAGCAGAAATTCAAATTGTGCACAAAGGTATGATGACTAATTCCATTTAGTAAAACCAGGGGCTTGTTAGCACTGATGTGGTTGGTTTGATTGATGTGTCGTCCCCACAGGGAGTTGAAGTCTTATAGCTTTACTGTAAATGTTTACATTCCTATGTGCACTGATGCTATCCGCTAATAGTATCTGGAACAAGCCTGAAAAGTCCTCTGGGTGGGATTATTTGCAGTGTGTGTGGTGTATGTGTAGAAAGAGAGAGACAGAGACCAGGTCAAAGGGAAGCCGTTCTGTCTTTAAACAGAGGTATTAACAGTGACCCCTCTCCATCCTGAGTCCTGCCCTGTGTCTGAGGGCCAGCACATTAGGAGCAGCATAAAACCCCTCTCTACTGCTCCAACATTTAACGGTTGTTTTATTGTTTGTGATAAAACAATTAACAACTGGCAGTGGATGAATGGTTTTCTGAAGCCTCTCCCAGTATCGCTTTCGTGTGAGCTCTTAATCTGTTCATATTAGTCAACAGTCTTTGTGAAAGCAGCAGTTAAGTGGAAACCATATTGTTCAAATCAACAGGGCTCTTAAGAAAATGATTCCTGTTTCAATAGACACCTCGGAAATGCATGTCTAATTACTGTACAGTAGCGTGGTAAGAATTCTCCATCAATAGAGCTGTAGCTTAAAGTGCAGCCAAGCGTGGATTATGGGAGGATTGTCACTCCTGTGTTATTCACTATGGCTCAGCCACACCTTCAAAACATTCCTCCCTGCTGACACAAAAGACAACAGGAAATTACCTGTTTCCACTGGCATTAATAACTCCTATTTTAATCTGCCATTTAATGCTTTGTTAAGCTGTTCCTGATGATTGTTTGAAGAGGCAGAGGAACATGTTCTTCTGCCGTCTGTCTCCTTTCAGTCTCTTTCACTGTTTTATGAGCCTATTCATGTGGAGGCACAGTTATAAAGCACACCTTAAGATGTTTACATACTTACACATGCATTAATGCGTGATGGTTCACGGGCTACTGCCTTTAACAACACACACTTACTGAGGTCTGGGAATGTAGTGAGGACAATCATACAGGTTTTAAACAAGCCCAAAGGTTAGACATTTGTATTGAAAAGAGAAAACAAAGACAAACAAAAGTCAATGTATTACTCAAACTGTATAAATATTAAACTATCCAAAAAAACTCAACGTTATTCTACCACACTTACCTTACATTGTGCTGGCCAATACAATTTTCTTGTTGTGAGGATGTTTAATGTTTTTATTTTATTTAGAGCCTATCACAAAGTAGCAATAAATACACAAGGCTTGTCTTTCTATAGTTTTATCAAATCAGTTTTGAGAGATTTAAACTCCTATGTCACTTTCAAGTGAATAGTAAACGGACTTGAGCTTATATAGTGCTCCGCTAGTCTTCCGATTACTGAAAGCGCTTTCACACCACTTGTCACACTCGCCCATTCATACCCTTTACAGGGTCGATTGAGAGAGGTTGGACATAAGCAAAAACTTATTTCATACATGTTTGACAAGCAAAACATTTAATACAACGGCTTAAAATGAGAAAACAAAATGAAGGTTTGTCATATATTTGCAACTTGGACATATTACCAACTCCAGCAGCACATAATCATTGTTACTGAATGTGGTGTAGTGATATAAAATACGACGCTTTCACAATTTAAATGAAAGGAAAGGAACACTTTGGAAAGCAGATAAAAGTAAGAAGCAGCTTCATTATGTGCATGAAGCTTGAACTTATCCTGCAGCAGTCACAGGATATATACCTCGGAGTTGTTACCCCCGCTCACTTGCTCGCTGTACATTTTTCCTGAATTTTACCTCCAGCGTTCACACATCAGCTCATTCAGACTTCTACCCTGATGGTAGTGATCACTGTATCATCAGAAGTAACTAATCCCATTCATACACCGCCACTGAAGCAGTGGGAGCAATTCAGGGTTAAGTGTCTTGCCCAAGGACACATCGGACATGTTGCTCAGCTGGGGATCGAACCCTCGACCTTCCGTTTGAGAGGTGACGACTCGACCAACTGAGCCACAGCCGCCCTGTGAAGTTAGCATCACATTTTTTGTCTCGTTCCTTAAAATCAAAATGAAGGATTTTACTCGCCGATGTCTGGAATATATAAGAGGGAGAAAAACAACCTAAGAGGAAGTTAGCAGAAATTCCGCCTGCTAAGCTCTGCATGTAAGAGCACAAAAGAATCACTTATTTTAAAGGTAAAACTTTGATAAGCAAATTCACTTTGCACCCTTGAGAAAAAGCTAAAGATCCAGCTCTTTCAGGAACACCTACACACTTAATGATAGTAATGATGACGATAATGGTTTTGTTTGATAATGATGATGATTTTAGGATGGTTATTGGAACTCTCAAGAACAGATGTTGTGCTTTGCCTCTGTGCACTGCACGTCAGCAACTGTGTCCGATCGGACTTAAAGCTGTTTGTTTGCACTTTCTGACGTTGTTTCCTCCTCTGTCCCTCCTAGCGTATGTTGTACTTACTCTCTGATGTACGTCGCTTTGGATAAAAGCGTCTGCTAAATGATTTGTAGAATTGTATAATATTACTTCTTTAACAAAGGATATAGCCTCAAAAATATGTTACACTAGAGTTTTCACTATATTTGAAAGATTCATATTTGAACATTTCATCACAATCAGGTGGCTTTTTAGACCAAAAGGGTGCAAAAAGGATTGTTAGAATAATTTTTCCCATACTTCCCGCATGTAGCTCCTTTTGCCAAGCCACATTCCAACCAATCTCATGTTCAACCTCTCTTATTACATTTGAGGACTATTATCATCAAAACCACACTGGATTTTGTAGTTCACTTATCATTGTTCTCAATGGAAATGTACATCAGTCTGACATCATAGAATGGGTGCAGGAAAATAAAAACTGCACTTAGTCATGGTCGAGAGCAATGACTTAAACAACAACCACATTCTGCACAATGTGAACAATTAGAGCACAAAGAGAGAGGCATACCTGAGAACTCCAAAGCAGCACCATGACCCTCCCTGGTACATAGTCAAAGTTGAGGCGTTGAAAAGCAAATACACCCTCGATAATTAAAATAATTTAACTTAATGGAGTGCTGGTGATTTGTTAAGGAGAGGACACTGGGAAAAAAGATGTCTTGTTCCTCCTTCATAGAAACCTGTTATATCACCCACTTAGTACATCTGAAGTGTTGTTTTGATATCAGACATACGTATATTAGGTTTGGGCTGCAGCCAGATGATGGCACAAGGTGATTCTCTGTGTCTGCCAAAGCAGCTTGTTGTGGGAAAGGATGGTTGAAAGACTGATTTTACATCACAGTTATTTGGTGGAACGCCTTCTTTATTGTTTTTTTTTATAATACTTATAATATTTGTAGTATTTAAACAGACATGCCACCCTAAAGCAAATAATATACTCTGACCCTGTAGTGACAAAGGACACTGAACATGTTGCGTAAATAATTTTCTTTTTAACATATATTTATTTGATCTGTTTTAAATCTATTTTAAAGCCATTTTAAATTTGGGTTGTGGTAGATGGCTGTTAAACAATGACTCACACACACACACACACACACACACACACACACACACACACAAGTTAACATGTCAGCTGTGTGGACGTAAGGTGTCTGTTAACAGAGGCCAAAAGCATTGACATACAGGAGGATCAGCAAAACCGGCACTTGCTCCTCTTGCACCCAAGTACCTCTACTAATTTTTTTCCCCACATCCTCTCTTTCTCTCTTGCTCGTCGTCAGGGCTGGGGCGGGCACAGTACATTTAAATAGAAGTATGTGGTTTAGGGTGGGACACTAAAGTGATTAAAATATCTGTGCGTAATCACTCTGACCTGCATTGAAACGTATCATTTGCATAATGAAACTAAAGTTATCTAATGTAGCAGCACAATAGAGTTCAGCAGCAGTGAAGACAGAGAAATAGGCAGTGGTGCCAGGTGTCTGGAGAAGTGGGTATACTACAGGGCAGAGGAATTCATCAAATTTTAATTACAATTGCAATTTTAGCTTCCCAGGATCATGAAAACAAGAAAATCAAGGGTGTGCAATCGCCCTAGGTTTAGTCATGTGTGGAAAAAGGGTTTGTTGTCATATTTTGGCCACAAGAGTAAGTCACTTGAAAACATAGTTAATGCACTTTTATTTATTCATAATTAATGTTATTTTTATATATTTTTTTCCACTTATTTATTTTCATGTCTTGCTTGTTTTCCAAGTTTCTTATGAAATTAACATTAGCCACAGAAAAAGTTTGTTGTCGATTCTAATTCTTAAAAGAAATCTCAATTGGCCAAAATCTGAATCGACAGGTCAGACCTTGAAAATATCAGAAATCTGCACTGACCAAAGAAATTTCAATCAGTGCATAGTCTTAATGAGTAAAACATGGAGTTTGATCTAAACCTGCTCTTTTTGCACGGTGTATTAAGTTAATATTTTTAATAATTTGGGATTTTCTAAATACAAATTGATTGATTGATTGGTTGATTTGTTGATATCTCTAGCCATCCTAAATCTGCTTTAACAGAAGTAAGGCCAGTGTGTTAACTTCGCCCTTCCCAGCAGCCTGCAGGCTCCAATTATTCCACACAGTTCTGGTAGTTCAAGCTGTTAACACCTACTGTAAAAGCACAATCAGTTAGGGTCTTAGTCAAACTCACCTTTAGGAACAATGTTTTTATTTTCCTATCAAATGTGGCCGTGATGTGTTTTCCTTCAGAATGAGGGTGTAGTCTTTTCGCTAAGGAGTGATTAATGTGTGCTGTCTTGTGCAGCCCGGCTGGATAGTGCAACATCTCCACGGTCTATTGACCCTCTCTGACTCATGCAGCACACAGTAAAAATGAGTCTGCTCAGGACTCTTTATATACAAACAAGAGCCCATTTTAACAATAAAAGTTACTAAAGTCAGTACTCGGAACATTTAAAGAAGTCAATTTGCTGTTTTTGTCTTTTCATGGTTGGCTCATCACAAGTATTTCATTTTTTCCCAACACATTTAATAAAAGCGTGCAGCAACTTATTATCAAGCTGTCTGTGCTGTTCTTTATCTAAAACTTGAATACTGTTATCTGGGTGTTGCGAGAACATGTACACACAGACACACTCTCGTACTTAAAGTGCATACACCTCAGATAAAGAATGTGTTCTTACAGTTGTCATGTTGAGATTTATGATCCATTAATATGTCATATAGATCAAATAAATACCACATTAAAATGTATTTCTTCTTGCACATCCAGTTAAAATGGTTTGTTTAAATTCAGGATTCCTTCCCGCTCAGTCTGGATTCTGAAAAAAGACGCTTCTTGGCAGTCATGTAGGAGAGCACAAGCAGCATACTGTACAAATGATCCTTTTGACTCATTTGGTTGCTTGTCACTCAAAGTAAACTCAAAGTGAGTTTATATAGTACATTTTAATTGCTGCACGATTGATCTAATTGTGAGAATGTGCAATTACAGAACCGCACAATATGCTGATATTTATGTATTTAAATGTGTGTATCTGTGTCTGTAAACATTACATACTGTCCTCTGATTGGTTTGAGTCTGTTTGGATAAACACCAGAGACTGCATGTTCCTTGATACTTTAAAATATAGTTTATTCTATCACAAGGGCAAATTTGCCAATATAAGAGAAATTGCAATTTCACCAAATCTTGCATCATTACATTTGCACTGATACACTTGAACACTTTAAATGATCAAATACAGCTACATCCTTTCAGACCAGCCATTATTATTTTAGGTATTTGTATAAATTTGCAAGAATATTTCTGTTGTTGTTGATGATGAAGCAAACATGTATCTTAATCATGCTTGATTCTAAAAAAATATCAAACAGTTTGGCCCAAAAACAAAAATCCTTTCCATACCTTATAATAAAAAAAACATTCTCCCCTATACTCAAAATGTGAATCCATTTACATTTAAAAAAAAATTGAAGCATACATAATCTAGGACAGCGTAATTAAATCTAAATATAACAGTTTAATGACATACCAGGTCTCCATGGGAAACCTACCTTATTTTGTTTCAGGATGCATAAGAGGAGGAACGATGTTCGTCAATTTCTTTTGTTCTTAATGATAATGATTATTCCTAAAATGCTTATTAAGATAGAATAACTCTCTGTTCTCTGGGGTGAGTCAGACTACATTTACCTGTGCATAAAGACTGCACACCCTGTTCAACGCCCTTCTACCACAGATACTTTGATGCAGTCCTTTCAATCAAAAAGTATTTAATATCAAATAAAGAAGGTATTTAGAATATGAGAAAACTAGCCAGCAAATGAGAAAATATAATGTAAATCTTTACTGAATAATACACTCAAATCCAGGTCTTCAATGTTAAATATTTCTTCAAACATTATTACTCAATTGAAACTTTTGTTTCTTAATGTCCACACAATGCAAGCTAACGTCTGTGTATAAAAAAATGACAGGCCTTTTGATCCTTGAGGAAAACCCTTAGAAATAACAAACAAACATAACAAACCCTGTACACTCTGAGCCAGTGTGACAGCATACTGTGTTACAGGCTCATCCACTATCTTTACTGCAAGCTCTTCTTCATGTCCTGTATTTTCTGAAGTTCTCCATTGCTCTACCCTGCAGGCTGTTGATGCTCCAGGGCCGGCAGCAGTGATGCGGGCACGGATACTGGTAGTTCTGATAGAGAGGCACAGTCATTGGGAAGTGTAGTCCATTCACTTGATTCTGCTGCGTATGACTGTCCCTCACCAGAACTTTAACTGCCACTCTCTTCGGTGATCCGCACGCCGCCAGCTCGGCCACCATCTGCCGTCGTTTGGTTTTATATCTCCGGTTCTGGAACCAGATTTTCACCTGAGTCTCTGTGAGTTTCAGCTCTCCTGCCAGGTCTGCTCGTTCAGGACCTGAGAGGTATCTCTGCGCGTGGAAGCGACGCTCCAGCTCGTAGACCTGCGCGTGAGAAAAGGCCGCTCTGGAGCGCTTCTTGGTTCCGGGCCTGCCTTTCTGTCCGTCTGAGGAAGAGCCGTTGTCCCCGCTGTGCTGACATCCATCTTCCTCTGGTTCTGCCTCCTTTTTCTGCAGATCATTCGGATGCTCATGGTGCTGCTGCTGCTTATCTGTGGCACACAAATACAATAGGTGTGTAAGAAAAATCATTACATCACTGAAATGCGGGTTGGGAGCCAAAATTTTGATTGGCCAGTGTGGGGAAGTCAGGGGATTATATAAAATATATTAAGAAATCTGTGGATAATGTCGGAAAATAAAACCCTATGGTTAATCTTTATGTATACTGGAGTATGAGTTTATTTCTCAAACAACAAAGTAAACTTTCAAGTAGCCTTTATATCATCACTTCTTACAAAAAAGATAAATAATTAAGAATCAAATCAATAAACTCGATCACTTCAGGTGTTTTTTTTTTTTTAAACACTACAGGAACCTGTAATGGCAGCTACTAAGATGTTTGTGGTCCACAAATAAAGAAGACACACTCAATAAAAACTGATTTCAAACTATATTTGTCTTTCATTGATGGAGGTTCCTCTGCGCTCTGAGATTTTAGTTATTCAAGGTAGTCAGATTTTGTATTGTAAAACAAATCAGTGCTAAACTATCCCATCAAATATTTTTGTCTTGTCTATAAAGGTGCTTCTAAATCGTACGTCACATTTCTTAATGCATTACATCGCAAAGTGACAGAACAGTCCAGCTCACCTTCTCCGTGTTTAGCCTCCTCTCCTGTGGACTCCTCACTGTAACCATCCGATCGTACATTTCCAACGGACTGACTGAAATCTGAAGGGAGTCTCCTCTGGTTGTTGGCTCTCTCATTCGCGTCAAGGTGATATAGATCCGGGACTCTTGTGCCATCATGCTCGAAGCTGATGGAGCGCTTTGGTGCGCAGAGCTCGTTTGCACTCCGGGTACCAGTCTTACCCCGGTAGTCACGTCCGGTGAGGATGTCTTTGATGGAGAAGGGCGAAAAACTTAATGTCATGATTGATTTAGGCTCACTCTCACATGTGATGTATTTAAAGGCATGAAGAGATCAGCTTCTCCAAAACAAAAGTCCTCAATGGTTCGCTCTTTCCACCGATCTCTTTGATTGCTCAGATGTAATTGTGGTTACCTAAGCCCTGTTTGCTAATGAACAGCCTGTATCAGGATCTGTCAAGTCTATAACAACATTCTCAGCAGCAGGAGCTGCTCCAGCTCACTTGTGATTGGCTGTTTTCTCTGTGTGGTAACTCCCTAGTGCCGCCCAGCTCCACGCTGCTCTCTGAGCTCCAAGTGCGGACGAGGGACGCAGATTTGGCAGAGGATTTATGCATCCAGTGTTGATATTTTTTCGACAATTTAACCAACGCAAGGACGTATTCAAATATGCAAAAAAAACTCCATAGCTTAATTTATCAAAACTCTCATGGTGGATAGGAGACCCTGTTCCGAATTAGAAATATTAACGTAAATATTAGGCATATGTTACGGACTCTGGGTGGATGTTATCAGCTATCACTTAAAAAAAGGGACCGTTTTAGCCACTGCTTTTACCAAATATTAATTGTATGTAAATTGTAGTCAGAAAATCTGGTGCGTAAAGTTCACCAATCATGCGTAAAAGGAGCACATCGGCGCAGGATTTCACGTGAGGATTTAAATCTTTCCACAAATATTTAACTTCACATATGAGGTGTAAGTATTGTTATAGCTACATGTTTGATTGTCTACTTTATTACACAACGAACCATTGTTTTAGGAATGGCTGAATTGGCTTTCAGTCGTGTATACTTGACTCGGTGTGTTGTATAATTTTAATTTAGCGGTTTTTCTGTGTCAAACATATTAACTATAGGTAGAGTATTTAGGTGCGGACGGATTAAATCCAGCCTGGTTGCTCAAACAGGAGAGTAGCGCCGCCGTGTGGTCGTGATGTTTTCAAAGTAAAGACATGCGTAAAAAAGGAAAGACACTTTGCATGTCGACACCACTCCCACTCCTCTCTCTTACTCACTTACGCGCACATGCCCAAGCATTACACAATCTGCAGACCTGCCCTTCATTGAGGAGACGCGATGACAGACGCAGTGAGCTGCCTCCTCTGTGTTGTTTTGTTTTTCTTCCTCTGACTAAACAGAGAAATCTCTCTGTTAGCCCTCAGAGCAGAAATCAGCTCCATGGTGTCAAAACACGCCCGGGTGGGAAACACTGGAGTTCTGATACACTTTGTTTTAAATTACGATTTCAACGCCACAATTATAAATATTTTAATTCGAGAAAACATTGTGAAAATTGTGTTTAGCATGGTTGTTATGATTGATGTTATACTATTGGTTGGAATCTCCGAATAAAGCAACATTTTCTACCCTCACACACCTTTTAGATGTCTGCTTGATGGTCTGCGCCCAAATACCCCCCCCCCTTTCTTTTGCCTATTTCCTCCTCAGCACACACTGCCTCTAGAACCGTCCCCTCATTTAAAAGATATATTACATGTCATGACTCTTGTCCATCAATTCATCTCGATGTAGTTTTTTTCAACATAGACAAATTAAGTGACTATTTGCAATAGCGAACCTGGATCAAATAAAGGGTAGATTTTTACTATATGGAATGTATTCTCACTGTATTGTAAGATCCTGTCTTACATTGACAGAAAAAAAATCTGTAGTTTATTGCATGCCATTTTGGTAATAACAAAAATGTATCCTCAAAAGTGTAAGAAGTTTTGTAAAATTATGTTTCTATCATGCGTCAAAAGAATCTGTTAGACTATTTTTCGTTCATGTGTAATGAATTCAGAGCAAGTCGGTTTTTAATCTGTCCATGAATCACTTTCAATTCATTATAAATTTGACCCGATGTGTAACAGTTTTTTTTGCCTTATCCCTTAAATGTAAGTAGGTTAAAGCTTGGACTATTTGGCTAAACCCCTGACAGTTTTCCTTATCCATCTGGTGCCTTTTTGGCGGACTAAAGACACTTAAAGGGCAACCTAATGGGAGAACCTTTCCTCCAGCTTCTTCACAAACTTGCTCCTCTTTGGGCTCTGGTGTTTTAGCGAGCCCCTTGAGTGGTTGCCATTGGAGACTTTGTTTTGGGAAACTCCACGCCTTCAGCGCAGCGATGAGCCGAGCTACTATCTTTGGAAGCGCGAGATAGCGATCACCGCAGCGCCTGTCAGAGCAGCCGTGTCCAGGCCGCGTCCTCAGGCATCGCCGTCCTGTCGCCAGCTCTATTTACACTAGTGACTGTGCAGCACTTAGAGCTGACACCAGGTATGTCCTACCGGCAGTGCGGTAGTCAGGGGGAAGTAGCCGGGGAGGCCATCAGAGGAGACAAACACTCTGTTTACGTTGCTATTCATCTCCATTAATAGTGTCTGTGTATTCGACCATGCCCAGGAGGTGAAGGTGTTTGTTTAAGTCCATCTGCAATCAACGGCGTGTTGTGTGTGTGTGTGTGTGCGTTTGTGCCTTCTCGTGCAAGTGAGTACAAATGTTGGAAAATAGTATACAACTGTTATAATTATTATTAAAGGTGCACTATGACGTTTTTGGTAGAGGAATGTGAAAGCTGGAGAAATGTACAGATTCTGTGGTATATGTTCATAACTCTATACACAAACTGTCCCTGGAGGAACATTTGGTCCCTGTGACACTGTTTGAAGATAAAATGCTACGTGAAACGTTATGGTGGGTCAGCAGTGAAACGTAACTCTCCTGGAGCTTTTTAAAAAATCTCCAAACAGTGTCCCAGTGACCCATGTTTTCCTTGGATTAAAGTTTTTCTATTTCGCTCAGAAAATAAAGCATAGAATTATTTAACGTCTCCAACTTTCAAATTTCACTAATGCACCTTTACATATAGGCTATTATTGATATAGGATATTCTTCAATCAATTAAATTGTTGTGATTATTCTATTAATATGGTGCGTAGACTTTAAATGTGGCTATTATATATTTATACGTCACGTATATGTTTAAACAGAATTTATCATCCAAATGTGTGTGAGTCTCTCCGCGCTGTGGGTCCCGAGGATGCTGTCTGTCTGGTTAATGTCCATCTCTGAATCCTGACCGGACCTTAGCTCGCCTCTAAATTCTCTCTGTTTCTGGTTCTTGTCTCAGACTTCAGCTTTCTCACAGGAAAAAAAAATCTTGGCTGAAGATAGGATTTTTGAGATAATGAGAAATGACTGCTCATATCTGTTTCAAAAGCATTAATACTAAAACAAGATCAGAGACGTCCCATTGGGCGTAAGAACGCAAAACTTTACAGAAAAGTAAACTTTATTTGTAAATGTTTCACATTCCCACGTATGTTAATGATATACACATGAAACAATCGCGTAACTTGTGTCATAATGTTTTATGACTCCTTTAATTTAATAATCACTGATAATAAACACTACGTTGGCATCTTCCCATAACGTGCGTAAAACACGTAGAAGCGTCCTTTGCTCAATCTAACATTTGGAGTAAAACAAGGGCAACTGGCCCAAAAATGGCCACATGTTAACAAAAAAAATTAAATGCTTGATTGCTTTATCCAGCAATTGTGACAAATTTGTATTTTTTTCCCAATTCATTTTCATTAGAGCCAATACGAATCATTTCGGGCTTCACTTTTACGCATAACTTCAGTTTAGAAAAAGATGCCAGTGGAGTTTTCCTTACTTTAATCCGCACATCACATCCATTTTGAATCATGAAGGACCACATTACGCACATTGTTCGCTCATCAGCACCATCGAAAATCAATCACGATGTTTAATACTTTTTTTATAAACACTGGCTCAGAAGAAAAACGCACAAACTTAAAGTTTTACATCATAATACGGGTTAGAGTTTCCTCGTAGGCCTGTCTTCAGCTTCAGTCCACTGGCCTGTGCTTTCTGTAATGTGTAACAGTAGGAAATTGTGCTTTCATTACATAAGTTGATCAGGTTCACATGCTTGTGGCCATTTACAGAAATCTCACTCAGCTATGATAGTGTGTAAAGTTTTCGCTACCATGCCCGGATGCCCTGCAGAGTTCCTTGGCAGGGTGTGACCACTGCTCCTTGGGGTCCCTGGCTTTGCGTCTGCGCGCCAAGGTTTCCCAGATTCATGTTCATAAAAGCGTTAGCAGCGGTGTTGCTGGGCGGCAGGGCAGGTAAACTAGAATAAGTACAGGAGTAACTGTTAGTGTACACCGTGTTGTTGTAGCTGTAGGCCGGGTAGCTGTTGTAGCTGTATGGGTTTGGAGCTCCCACTGTGTAAGACGTGTTATAGTTCTGGGATCCGGCCAGACAAGGCCTCCCGTCCCGGACCAGCACTGGTACAGCCACCCTCCTGGGCGGCGGTGGGTGATGGTGGTGGTGATGGTGGTGTCCTGCCATCTCCAGAGTCTTGTCCTGTCGCTGCCTCTTGCATTTGTACCTCCTGTTCTGGAACCAGATCTTGACCTGGGTAGAGGTGAGTTTGAGGGAGCTTGCCAGGTGCTCTCTCTCCGGGGCGGACAGGTAACGCTGCTGCTTGAAGCGCCTCTCCAGCTCGAACACCTGAGCCTGCGAGAAGAGCACGCGGGGTTTCCTCCGGGTCCTCTGCTGCTTGGTGACGGGCTTCTCCGGGTCTGGATCCTCACAGTCAGCCCGCAGTGCTCCGCAGCTCTCTGCGCAAAGAACACACGTTTTACTGTACACCATAACTAAGAAGATGCAGTCATGAAGTACTAAATGTATTCAACACTCAAGCACTTACCACTATCTCACACTGATATTCACATTAAGCTTACTTTAAATTATCTTTGTTATCATCCAACTTTGAAGAACAACACTTTTTTTAAGAAAATGTTTTCATTTATCAGAGAAATAAATATTCACATGACATTTACGTTTTTCTTTAAAATGAAGACCTTTTTAAATTCTCATATCCTTTAAAAACATTATTACATAATTTGCTTTCGTTATTTTTACCAGCATTTCCCCATTTTAAAAAAATGAAATTAATCAAAAGGGGATTTTAAAAGAAAAAATTAGGAGGAAAAAACTGAAATCGATTTTTCTCCATGAACTTGAAACACATTAGACACTGGCAGTATAGTCACACCCTGCCAACAGGCCTATTAGACTTTCGAGGTAAATTTACATAAAAGTTCTGCAGATTTTAGTGACGAATCAATTCCATTCACCCCCCCCCCCCCCTTATAAACGATGTTCAATCGAAGCATTAATTGTAAATAAAAAAATCCAAAACACTTAATGAACTTAAAGCTTCATAAAATATAGCAAAATGTCCATAATGAATTACAACTGATGCACAATGAAGAAATCGAGTCTGAAATCTGAGCAGATTCAATTTAGCAGAAATTCAATTGATCAGTACCCTCACACACACATTTATAGATTTGTACCTATTTGTTTTTATATTATATCATATTAACGAGCATGAATCACTACAGCAGAGCACTTGGGACAACTTCTTAATTTGTGCAAAATGTTAAATATTTTTAACAGCTATTTATGAATTACCTACTTTCATTCACAGATTTTCTTTTTTTTTTGGTGAAATATCTATTCATATCAGAACTATTAAGATTATCTCTCTTGTTCGAGAAAGCATATCTAAAGTTCAATGACCATTTGAGATTATTGCTGCTGTTTATGATAAACATTTTAAGACTCGAGATGCACTCACTGCTCTCTTGCTCCTCGTGCTCGGTCTCCAGCCGGAGCTCTGCAGAGCTCTGCGCCGGGTTTCCGAACATCTCCACGGTCAGCCCGGACTCCACCAGCCGCTCCTGCACCGCCAGCGTGTTCAAGTAGGACATCCTCTCCTCGCTCTCGGACATGCCGGAGCTGATGGGACTGGGACTGTCCCTGCCTGCCAGCATGCAGGAGGGCGGTGAATGAGAGCGGAACGGTTTGTTTGGGAAGGCTCCTGGCTGAGACAGCGCGCCAGAGAGTCCGAAGCAGGAGATCAACTGGAGCTGCTGCTGCTGAGATTGTTGCTGCAACTCCAATTTCAGAATGTCCTTCACAGAAAAGGGAGTGCTGGAAGAAGTTATCAGTGGACTGGGAAGCATTATGATCAGCAAACCAACAAATGACAGATAAAAAATGGTCAGCAAGCCCAAAATGTGTATCCGGAAGGCGCGTAAAAGGAGAAAACACCCGGCGCGTAGGCGTAAAGGATGATTACGCACTGCTTGTTTTCCATGCGGACCGAAGAGGACTGGCTCTCTTTCAGCTTTGACATCCCTCTCCTTTGGTAGTGTATGTGGCTGCAGGGCTGAGAGGAAAAAAGAGCGAGGCCTATCCTGTTTGGTTGGCTGGATTCAGTTATCTAGAGAGAGAGCTGGGTCAGTCAAGATGCTGTCCTCTCTCTTTCAGTGACGTCATAAAGCGGGGAGGGACTCACAGACTCAGCCTCTCAGCCTGTCTCTGTAGGTGTGTCAGGAAGACATACTGTATGTGCCTTTATGAAAAAATATCAACACCATCGACTACCTCAGACTGTTAAAGGTGTTAAAGGTAAGCGTTTAAATTACACACTGGTGTTTTTCAAAAGAAACAGTAAACATCCACAACCAAAACAAAGACACTTTTCAATTTTACATGTTTAAAAAGTAATAGCCTAAAACCCTACATTTTGTTCAGCACCAAAGTGTATCATTGATCATCTCCTGAATCGTCCCACGGCCTCACAACTCTCCCCATCATCACTTCTTCGGTGCTTTTAAGATTAGGCATATCTTCGTTTCCTGTCTCGGCAATCCACGGATAAGATTATCTGTCGCAACTGTGTGGGGAAGTGAGGAAAACTTGGCAACTCAGAGACGCGTGAAGAATATAAATGTAGGGATATGTCGTTTGTTAGTGTCTCCTTAATATGAAATAAGATTTTATATCCACTTAAATTTGGCTGCGATCAATTTCCTTTGACTTTAGGTCAGCAGGCTATTTCTAGAAGAAGAAAAAAAGTCAGAGTAGGCCTATAATATTTTGAGGCAGTTTGATCAGTTAAAAAAAAACTTTTAATTTTCATCGATAAACACAAATAAAGAAAAGCTACAAAATAGCTTCAATTCGATAATGTGTTTAGTTGTATTGTTAATATAGTGTAGGTTATTAACACCATTATAATTGTTAATAGTAGCAAAAATGAATAAATTAATTAATACTTTAACTGCTACAACTAATAATTTAAATAATAATAATAAAACATGTTTTTTTCAAAAGTAGTTTAGCGTTTTGTTATTTGGCGGATGTCTCCAGTAGAATTCACAGATTAATGCTAACATATTTTTGTCAATATGTTTTCCATAGGTATAAATAAATAAATAATTTGATACAATGTTTAACTTCTCTGTAGTGTTACCTTTGTGCCACAGGGCAAACAAACAGAAACGGGACACCTCTCTCCTGGTCGCATATCTGTGGCCAAGTGCAGGCGCCAGAGTCTGAAGGCCCATTGCTCCTAAACCGTGTGGAAAGAAAAGGAGAGCATGCCGACATAATCTCATCCGCTCACCATCAACAAGGAGCTGTTTAGATTAGGGCAGCGTCTTCCCCTCCTCTGGAGATCTATGTCTTCAAAATGGGACACTTAAAGTGGAGGAGAAGCTCAGAGGAAGGGGGGACTGTGTGTCTCCACAGAAAGACGACATTAGTGCGCAGGAGGCTTTAGCTATTAGGCAAAAAAAAATACAAGGAGATTTGAAAAGGTCAGCTGAAGATGCAGTCTTTCTCGAGAATAACTCAAAAATACGATGACTGGAAATGATCAGACTGTCGAGGGTGATTTGGCACGAGTAAAGATGAATTCACGAGGACTTAAGAAGAATATGTGGGCTCGTAAAATACTCCAAAAGGCAGTAAATCTGTTGAGTTAGTATTCCAAATATTTACCCAGGCTTGTTTATGGAGAGCAATGATTCAGAGACATCAGACCAAACAAAGAACTCAATTTAGACTACGTTGCATAATGACGACGACGAGTTGACTCGACTATTTAAACATTTTCGAGTATTAATTCAGAATTTTAAATGAGCTAAACAATGCTCACATATATATTTTTAAACTGACTCCTCACAGGCCACGGCAGCAGTAAATTTAAAGCTTCACGGGTCACGGACGCAGCTTAACACGCTTTTTAAACCCTCAACACTCACGCATGCGCGTTGCCTCCACTGACCATCACCTATAGTGGTCCTCGCGTGCCACCGGCAGCCCCGAAAGTGGTCAAGCAGAGACGCGTGTTTACTGAGCGGAAGAGTCTGTTTCCTGCCTGTAACAAAACCCAGACTCGCAGAGAGTGTCAAGGAGCTGCTCAATGCGAGTCTCCAATACATCATCTTCATCCCAGAATCATCGCGATAAGCTGGGTGAGGTCAGGCTCAACGCAGAGGTCAGCACGAGAAGGCTGAACAGCTCTCAGCGTCTTTATTAGACGACTTTTAAAATAACAAGTTTAGGGGAGAGCAGGGAGCTTGTCACTTGGACATGCTGCCACACACCTAATGTCAGAAGGCCTAGTAACAAGTGCAACTCGCTTTTCCCATACATTTCACTATTACTCATATGAGAGGACACATATGTTAGGATATAGGCTATCTTTTGACCTTAATGTTAAGAGGAAAAATATCGTTGACAACTTTTTTCCCCCATATAAAACTTTTAATCAGGATGATCAAATTACTTTTTTTTTTTTGTTGTTGCAAGGAATAGGGGACAAATGAGGAGTTTTGATCTCTCAACCAAGCCCTGTTCCAAAGCTGTGTTATATCAGGAGACAGTATAGCCACTACTAGTGTAAGTTGTCTTGGTGTTTTTTTTTTTGAGAATGCTTTTAGTGGACATGCAGCCACAATGGTGCAGCTGACTTCACAAACTGCTGCTGATGGTATTAGCTGTGTATTGGGTGAACTGTACAAATGTGTGTGTTGACATTTTGCTTCGCACAGCCTTAGAAGTATAGGCCATAATAGTTATGTGCATGGCAAAACTCCCATATCAGGAATTCACTGTGGAGGCAATCACATGCGTAGCACTAGGTCACTTCTTCTTCGTCATTTTTAGGGCTTTTAAATTTTGGCAATTCAAAAGCCAGAGTCAACCAGCCTTACCGTTGCGCATATATTTAACAGGTTTATTGACAGTGCTCTCTTTGAGAACACAGCAGAAGTTCTGTCAACCAATATTGTCAGACAACAGATGTTTGGAACTTGGAAAAAAAAAAAAAACTGAAGTTACTGCTGTTCACAGACAAGACTGAGTGCTACAAGTGGTTTTTGTGAGCCTCTACAAAAGTTGTTCTTATAGTTAAAAAACATAACTTGACAATTAACCTGCTGACAGTGCAATCTTCTCACAAATGGACATTCTGTGCCTGACCATTTAGAAACAAGGAAGAAGTTTAGAGGCGAGAATCCTAATATTAGTTATAAGTGGCCAAGTATTTATTATTGAATCTTACATTGATAATAAGAGGTTGCAATGTTCTGAGACAGAAACTAAAGTGAAAGCAAAAAGTTTGACAAGATGCCCGGAGTATCGCTACTTTGATCCTTTGCAGTAGTAGTCACATTTCAATCATTCCTCTCAATTCACTTTCTAGTGAGTTCTTCAAAGTTGGTGTTTTGCCAGGCAGTGCTGAACATGTCGTTTCTTGTCCCTCCCTCTCTCCATGTGACTGGCAGGCTAACCTGTTGAAGCAGTGTCTTCTCCGCAGAGTGGCAGGTGTACACCCATATCGCTGGTTGATCTCTACGGTGAAGGACGAGGAAAAATGAGATGAAACGGCCCAAAAGACTGCCGTTAGGAAAGACGAGATACGAATGACAAAACCAGGAGAATGCAGTGACAATTTGAAACATTGCTGCAGTATGCAAATGTCAACAAATGAATTAACATATTGAAGGCAACAGACGTGCACCAGGCCTGCAGGAGGCACTGATTGGAAATGCTTTGCAAATTTTTTTTTATGAAGAATATAATCTGCAAATAATTGGATAAATTAATAAAAAAGTCCCAAACTATTTACTCAAAGATCTCCTCACGGCAACATTTTGGGCCTTGATGAGCATTTTCTCTGGTGGGCCACCGTACATTTTAAACCCAGAAAAGCAATCCACTCATTGATGCAGGGTTGAATGTTCTCTAAAGACCACAGATCCCTGAACACACAGAATGAAAGTCTGATGACTCTGTAATGACTGCAATTATCTTCCCTCTGTGGTCTCTGCTTCTGTAAAGTCGAGAGGCGGTTCGTATCTGATGGTTTTACCCCAGTAGTAAACTCTGTGTGCTCTGTGTAAAGAAAGTGTCAACACCTCCAGTGTCTGCTGGCACACTGTACAGGTCTTGTGTAGCGTGTGGGTGTGGGTGTGTGTTTGAAAGAAAGGGGTTGTGTTTTTATTATGACCTGAAAGAGCTTTGTAGAGGAGCACTTAACATGTTTCTACAAAGGAGCTGGTTGTTTACTAGGTGTTTCTAAAACAGCAGAGATAATGAGGAACTAAAGTATGACTATGTTTTTTGTTTTACACTGCTAATGGTAAGCTAAAAGCTCAAGTATGTGCCTGATCTGCTTTTTGGTGCTGGCGTGCTTGTATTAGACATCTAAAAGGCTGTGAGAGCTTTTCCAGATTACTAGTTATTTATTGGCCGGTCAGTGTGTTTTCCAGATGATGAGCCCACTATATTTTACTCGACCCCTGTTGAAAACCTCAGAAATGAAATATGCTGGCGCGCTGGTGGCGCAGTGGTTGGTGCGCGCACCCTCATGTATCGAGGCTGTAGTCCTCCAAGCGGACAGCCCAGGTTCGGGTCAGGCCTGTGGCTCCTTTTCCGCATGTCATTCCCTACTCTCTCTCCCTGATTTCCAACTCTATCCACTGTGCTGTCTCTCCATTTAAAGGCACAAAAAGCCCGAAAATAAATCTTAAAAAAAAAAAAAAAAAAAGAGATGAAAGAGTCAGAAGAGGCTTTCACACAAACACAAAATTTGGGGTGAGCTGCATGTGTGAACACAAAGATGAGCAGACAAATTCTTTACTCTGACTCTACCCTGAATTTTATCCTGCCAGCCCCAAAGTAAATTGAGTGGATTGGTTTTTCTTGGATTCAAGTCTATGGTGGTCCACCAGAGAAAACGCTTAATTGTCCGTGTGAAGTTGGGTAGAGCTGATGTGAGAGCACAGCTGGAAATATTCAAGAAAATTAATTGCAATCAAGTGGGAGGGGGTGATGACGTTTACATCCTGCGGCCGGCACACGACCATATAGACATTGTAGCCTGTGATCGGTGTGATCTCTGTCCCATCCGTCCAACAGGGACAGTCTCCCTCTGTGTGGGACATGTGTGAACAATCAACTCAGGAAGACTTCAGGGGCAGCCTGCCTGAAAATTTCTAGAACATTTCTAAAAATGTCGAGGAGTACAAATGTTAAAAGACTAGAGAGATGCAGATTTTGAATGTGCAACTGCCTCAGTGTGTCTGAACTGCACTGTTGCTGTTTGTAATCGAAACACTAAAAATAAAATCATGTAACTGGGTTCCTGGTTCAGAGCCGTAAAGAGGAAACAATTTCTGATGAAACAAGCTGAATTTATTTGGCGCTTAACAATAATATGAAGAGTGTGCATGCCTATATTTGGCTCAGAATGCATCTGATATTAATGGCATATAAAGCACTGAACTGTTGTGTGTCTGTAATGGCTCAGCTCTCCTTGGTCCCGGAAGGTGAGTCTTATCAGCAGCCCATGTGATGGTGTCAGTAGCCAGAACCCAGCCTGCTCTATTGTGCCCCTGCCTGCGCTCGAGTGACGGATGACAGCGTCTTCTCACTGGAGGAAATGAGGAGGCCAGAGGCAATCAGGGGGCCAGATTTTATGGCAAAAACTCCTTTTCTCACCCCCTTACCTTCAGCTCTGAAAGTGCCAAATGTTCCACAATGGTGGGGCCTAAGGTGAACGCTAACTTGCATGCCGCAGCATTCCCTCAGGGCTCATTGTGTTAACCAGGTTAGGAAAAAGATCCCATAATTAGGTAGTTTGTTTGAAAGACCTTGAGAGGGTTATCCAAAGCGATGTTCTGTGTATCGAAGGTTGAACTTGGAGACCATGAGAGGAGGAAGTGAGGTCAGGCCAGTCTGGGTTCCCTGCCCTTTGCCCTCCCTTGGGTGTCATAAATTAGCCCACTGTAATTCTCTCCCAGACGGCCTTGTCCCAGCAGGTGTGTGTTTGTATATATGAGCGCTAACAGGGGGGGATGTAAGGGCTGTAATGTCTGTGATCTACGGTGTTGGGAACGTAGTTTGGGAGGAAACGTGCAACCTAAATAAGCTTATCCCCTCCGCTGCCACACGGGCTGGGTAGATAACGATGCTGCAAGGGGAGGCGGGCTTTAGCCGAATAGGATGTGAGGACCTTGAGTTTTCCTTCTGGCTGCTTGTGTGTTCTGTCCTACTTGGCCAGAGCTGGCGATAAATATTAAAAATATCGAAAGGTTGAATCAAGTTCAGCTTGATACTGGAAGGACTTTCTCTAGTTAGCTCAGGCATTTATGGCTCCGTTGGGAAAGACAAAGTTGAACACTGTGAAATAGCAGCGTGCATGCATCCAGGCTAAAAGAGGTAAACATCCTTGAGAATAAAATGCTTCTGTCTTTCCAGCAACCATGGTGGTATCTATCTACAACAAGTTACTATTTGTTTTGGCAAATGTAATACTCCTTATTAGTAATGTTCAGTGTTTGTAAATGATTACTGTTAAGAACAAGTTTAAGCATCAGTTTCAAACAGGCGTTCGTTCGCCCCTCATACAGATATTGAGCCCCTGTTCTGGAGCCTTGACCTCTGGCATTTTTGTGAATGTGGGATTGAAGTCAGCAGAACTTCCCATGTGTAACCCTGACCCAATGGACGTAGCAAGACTTCTTTGCACCTCATCATTTTTGTATCAGATTTCTTAATGCAATAAGATTGTCAAAATGTCTCTTCAGAATCTTCAATTCTTTTCAATATCACATGTTTGAAGACGATACAATATCTGTTTTTCAAATTAACAGAAGCTTTAATAAAAACTTAAGATCCTCAGTCATATAATGAGCTGTCGCAGGCAAAAGAGAGAGAGATAGAGAGAGCACTGTCTTAACTGTACAAAAACATTGCCAGCACATTTGTGGATTTTAGACAGTGTGCAGGTGTTTGCCTGCAATTAGCTATGACCGACTATTGGTTGTCTGTCTAGGACTTGCATTTTTCTTATCATGACATTGAAAGAAGTATCATTTGATTTTTGTTTCTGTTATTGTATCAAAGTGTTCAATTCTGGTATCGTGACAACATCACTATCCGGCAAAAAAAAAAAAAAAAAAAAAAAAAAAGCAGTGAGGGTAAAAACTTTAGACACGGGTCTTCCACTTCCTGTCTTTGTTTCTTTGCATGCATTTTTGGCTGAAAGACAACATCAATCAATACGGAAAGCACACTGTAGACCTTGTGTTTCAGGCTCCGCCCTGACTGATCGGTTTGAAGGCCACATCAGGGAAAAGCCGAGGGTGACATTAGCAGATCTTAAAAAATGTTATCAAACTTGTCATAAAGGAGTCAAACATGTGAGCAGTACCAATTATACTGTTGCTTAGTGTAATGTAGTTTATTTTTACAGTGTTTTGGCTTCTTTTGGATAAAACGGATGTTCTCTTTCTGTCCAAGCTTAAAGCCTCTCTACACCCACATGTGTTTATTCTAACTGATTAGACCGGGAGAGGTTGTAAATAGGTGACACTATGGTGAGAGTTTATGATGTAGGTCAACAAGTCCTATTCCAAAATGGTTTCTTCCAAATGAACGAAGTACTAGAGCTGTCAGTCAAACATGCCTGTTCACACCCAAATACCCCTGAGAAGAGGTCTGATCATGGGCTCAGTCATTTACACCTGTGTGGGTGTACAGAGGCTTCAAGATGAGAAGATAAATGTGTCTGTATGAAAAATGTAAGAATAACTGTACAGCCTTAGCTTAGCTTCGCTCAAATATTAATGACAAACAGAAGCTGCTCATCTGGCTTCGACCCTGTGTTAGCAAATCCACCTAGCAGTTTATTTTAAGCTCACACATTAACCTGTTAACCCCCAGTAAAACTTTAAGTTGCTGTTTTCACTCTCAAGTCTTAGGACTGAATAAACAAAATACAGGGAATGCTCCTGAAATGAAAAGTTATACCTCCAAGTAGCTCAAAAGTATTTCATTTTTATAGTATGGTAATGAGCTTTGAATGGTACATTTGTGCTTTCTGAGGAACCAGTGAAAAATCTAGAGCATTAAGTTGTATTTAATTGAAAACACTAATCCTCGTGTACCTCAGATGTGTATCTCTGCTCACACAGGTGAGGTTCAGGTGTTCATGCAACCTCCTGCCTTCTGTCGGAAGTGAGGGCAAAGGGTAAACGAAAAATAGATTTGATGTCACAATATCAAAGGCATGTACACACACACAAACTTGCACAGACGTTGACACAAACACAGCAGCAGGAATGCAGTCGGACACACAGCGCTGGTGTGTGTTGTTGTTGCATGTATGCTTCATCAGTCACTGAACTACACAGGGGAGCAGCATGGAGGTCCTGTGCTCTCTGTTGTTGCTGTGTCTAGTCGCTTGTTAGAGAATTGATGACACTGTCTTTGGAAAACAAACAAGGCGGGAAGCTAAAAAGGTGGTCACTCACCACGGCTCTCTGACCCAGAGACACAGAGGCCACGACAACATGCGAGCAACGCTGCAACGTCCCCCTTGGAATGTGCAGCGGTGTGTGTATGCACACGCTCCTGTTTGTGTTTCAGTGATACCGCAGCTGGAATGTGACTGTCTTGTGCCTGAATGTATGCCTTTGTGTGTTTTGGTGTCGGCGTCCTGCAGCAACGATGCTCACTTGCATGCAAAATGAAAACAAAAAAAGGAAATCTTGATGGCTTTACGCCTTTTTTTTTTTTTTTTTTTTTTGCGTAACACAGCTAAATGCCAAAATAAATGTTCTACGTATCAATGTCAAGGAAATGTAGAGAGAAGTGCCTGTGAATGTTTGGCTGACTAACTCATTGATCTGGATGTGACACTCTTCCCCCCGCTGTGGGCACTGTCTTGCCAGAGGCGGCTGCTGTCACTCCTGACTCTGACTCACACTTCACATCACAGTCCACACCGTTGTCCCGGGGGCCTCCCCAGTACGCACACACCAAAACCTGCCCCGGGCCCCCGAGCCTTCTTCTGGGAGCTTAAAATCCCATAATTGCAGAGCTGACAGTGATAGCTAACATCGGAGACACCCTCACCTGGTTGGAAAGAATGGAAACATCTACTGTCAAAAGTGAAGCGGGGAGCTAAGTGGGGGTGGGACCAGGTATGGGGAAAGTGAGTAATATCTGGGGCTAAAAACAGCAGGGGAAAATAGTAAGGCAGTGTTCTGTGATAACATGTAATGGGAGTTATTGTTACAGGTTTTAAACAACATTTCTATGAAACTTAACCCCGAATGTCCCTCACTGGGGATCATTAAAGTATAATCTAATCCTAATGTGTGCTAGGATATTGTGAAAATACAGTCACTGTTGATTTTCACCACTAAAATTGGTCCATATTAATTGTGTATAAAACCTACATGAAGGTTAACTGCTTCAAACTTGGTGATCCCTGAATACATAAATGTTTATTTTATTCAGTTAATGGCCATTTTAAGGGCAGAGGAACAAGAAATCATACATAGCTTATTTAACAGTAACTCTTCCACAGAGCAATAGCATTCATTTGAGGTTATATTTTCAGCTCATAATGACTATTTATCAAATATTTACTCTCTTTTTTTACATTATAGTGGTCACCAACAAGTGCTTGGGAAACACTATCTACCTCGTCAGCTTCAATCTGCTTTACTTTTCAGCTTCAAATATCTTCCTGCTGCGGCTGATAGGAAGAGTGCTGAAAGTGTTGAGACGGATCAAAAAACATTATAGTTGTGGGCTGAGTAGAACAAAAAAACGCTGCAAGCTGTTAAAACACCTGTTATACAATTTATGAAGTTATTTGAACTGTTATTGTATCGAAACATGATAAGAGGATTTCTAACATCACACACTTCCACGCCTCTACCTATTTTGCTTTGACCTCAAAAGAAATATTAAAAGCAAGAATGAACTTTTAATACATTTGTGAATGATCATAAATACCCTCTAAGGCATGTTTTACAACACATTTCATGATGTAATTATTTTGGTGCACAAATGATTAAAATGACATATGTTCCATTTATCTCATTGAAGTATCTACAAAATATGAAAATGCTAGATATCCCCATATCATGCTCATACCTAAACAGAAGTTGGTCAGAAGTTTCAGGTGACAACGGAGAAATTTTGTAAGATTAATAAAATACAACCTTATAAGTATTAAACCCTGCACTCTTACTGCACAGGGGAATTTAAACATTTAAATGACATAACAAAAAGCAAAGCACATTTTTAATTTGAGGGAGATATTTATTGGGACATTATTAGTAACAAATAATAAAAACAAGCATCTTATTTTAGGGAGATACTGGATATTGTTTCCACCAACAGTAAGTTAAGTAACATGTGTAATTAACAAAAAAAAAAAAAAGATTTTAGAGCTACGTGCTGAGTCCTACCTCCAACGCGGCCGAGCTTCTGGTCGGAGAGAGCAGTGTGCAGAAGAACTCATTTATCAACCACTTCACTTCCTGCAGACAGCTGCAGGGAGAGCACAGAGGAGCCGGAGTGTTTACACCTCAGCTCAGCCGAGGCCTTCAGGACAAAACAGATGGAAATCCTTGTACAAACTCATTCACACAGTCTCGCATGCACTCATTGAAGCAGGGTAGAACCGAAGTGTAAAGCTGTCTGTTAGAATTATAATGTGACATTTATGATGGTTTCCATGCAGCTATTGCACTGTGGAGGATTGAGCTTTAGAGACAGAAACTCCTGTAAGTGAAAGACAGACTGGCTGCTTGCTCCATTACATTAAGTTATTTTCCACAGAGTCCATAAATTCCTGATAATGGACATCTCCAGGCGCAATATTATACCATTACCTGTTAAAAAAACATTGTCTGTCTGACTCTATAACAAAGTAATATTATATACCCACCTACAGTACAGCCAACTAATAATCTGTATATCTATCCACCTATATCTTTATTTATTTTACACAACTAAAAATCTATATACCTATGTTTTCAAATAATCTATACATATATTTCTCTAATAATATGCAATCTTTATCTATCTCCAATATTCTATCGATTCTTATAATCTCAGATGCATCTGGTATTCTATCCACCTTGATATTTTTGGAGTAATCAACATATCTATCCAGCTGTCTCTATATCTAATAATCGACATATCTACTAAATCTGTATATCTATGTATTTTATCTATAAATGGAAGAACAAACCCATGCCACAGTAATTCCAGTCAGTACTTGATGGGACGCTTCTGATACAATCTTTAACGGGGTTCTGGCCCCACCTTGTGGCGAAAACCGGTACCTGCAATAAAGATCCCTGCACCACCCACTCTCAGCGTCAGACATTTGTTGTGACTTGTGTCGCTCATGTAACAGAGGCACTCATTGGTCAACAGTCACTGTGTGCAGCGTTTTATTGAACTGTGACCTGACTAGGATCAGGGCTCGGATTGGTTTGGCACACACAACTAGATTTCTATTGGTAAATCCTCTCACTCCCACTTTACGTTCCCCAAATCCAAGTTGTAGGTGAACGTCCTCCTCTGTCATCCCGTTAGCCTTCCCTCTCCCGGTGACCTCTTACCGTCTCTCGCAGCTCTCTCTCTCTCTCCGGTAACGTCAGCAGCAATGTCGGTGTTTTGTGAGGTCCCCCAAGCAGCCCCTGTAGCTGTCTTTAAGCTTTCGCAAGATTTCAACAATGACCAGTTTCCCAACAAGGTGAACCTCGGAGTTGGAGGTAAGTTATCAACATTAAAACAGTCTTGTTGCCTTTACAAAGGTATCCCGTAGTGTTGGAATTTGTCTATATTTTATCACCATAGCAACAACATTTATTGGCAATGCAGCTGCCTAATTGTATTTACATCACAGTAATAAACAAATAACAAACATTGAGACAGTTTAGTACATGGTTCAGTAAAATGTAAACAGTTTATTTTATTTGTTATCATTTTTTGTTATAGTTAAAACGTCACACATTTTGCCTATCTTGTGATGTATAGATTGAGGGATCACACAGGCTACATGTTTTAACACCTACACCTAGATATTATTGGATAATATTTATTGAAAATGCCATGTGTACTGTTATGTTACATTTGTCCTTTATATTATAATATTATTATTCACATTTAATGTCACACTTTGTGGGGATGTGAAGATAACTAGAAATTGTCATTTTTTTCTCATCAGACCTTGGTCAGAGTAAATATCGCCTAACTGATTGATTCCTCTGCCCATATTATTTGCTCTTCAGTCATGCCACACAAACAGCTGATTGCCACTGTATTGATAATGTACCGTGTTAGGTAATAGTGCTGCACAAAGAGTTGAATCATCTCTGTCCCTGTCCTCTCTGCTTACTCACTCCTGCTGAAACTGTGCACAATAACTCCTCCCTCGGTTGGATTACTGTTTCTGCATGCAACACGAACAAGCTACTTGCAGGATTTTAAATATGCATGGCTCACTCCTGCTTCATTCCTAAAGTGAGCGAATGGCATATTTCAGTCCTCGGTTCAACTGTTTGGAGTGTTAATCTCATTAAAAGTAGTAATCCTTGCTGCTTACATTGCAAAGGAGCCGTGTAGGAGACATAGCTGCGCTCTGTTGTGGCAGTGTTGTTATGGCACTGCATTATAGGACGAGGCTGCCGGAGTCTCATGATTAGTGCAGCAGGCTGAGGCCTCATAATCCGCTTCTTCCTGCGGGACACAGCTCGCAGATGGTCATCGGCTGTGGGGAAGCTGGGAAATGAAGTCCATTTGATGTCTGAAATACTGAAGTAATGCCAAAACAAGTAGACATTCATTCATAGAAAATGTATTCAGCAAGTTTTTGCAAAATCTACTCAATACATTCCTATGGCAACACTAAGGGTTATAAATTGTGACGATTTGATGCTTTTCTTTATATTATTTTAAAATACTTGGACTATCTGAAGGTCTTATAAGACTTGACTCTGGGCTTTATGATCTTTTGATCTGCATTTTTCACTATTTGAAATTTACCGTAACCTTAAAAACAATGGGCAGAATAATCAATAACTCATCTTGTAGAATCTTATAAAAAAAAGTTTAGTTAACAAGGGAAAGAAAGTGTTTTGGGGGAGCTGATATTACGGTATGTTAAACTATAAGAAGGAGCTGCTAGAAGAGTTGTCTTCTTAGAAACCTTTCTTTTAAAGCATAAGATTAAATCTAAAATCATTATTAAGAAATCCTCCACTTCTATGCATAAAATCGGTTTCTTTGACTTGTTCCTTGCAGCTTACCGGACAGATGAAGGCAAGCCATGGGTTTTACCGGTGGTGAAAAAGGTGGAAAAGATCATTGTGCATGATGACAGGCTAAACCATGAGTACCTGCCCATCCTGGGCCTGCCTGAGTTCAGATCCTCAGCCTCCAAGATCGCACTGGGCGACGACAGTTCTGCCATCCAGGAGAACAGGGTTTGTGTTTGGAAAAAAAACCAAAAAAACCTTTATATATTTTCATTTTTGATATATTTAGATTTGAAAATAAATGTTGGATTCTGTCACTGACAGGTCGGAGCTGTTCAGTGTCTGGGAGGCACGGGTGCTTTGAAGATGGGCGCAGAGTTTCTTAGGCGTTTCTACAACGGAAACAACAACACTAAAACACCCGTCTATGTGTCTGCACCTACCTGGGGTAAGACTCCAGTTGCACTTCAGTAAAAGACATATGTGACTAGAGACTTGGTAAAATGATGCAAGGACTTGAGCTTGTATAGTGCTTTTCTAGTCTTCTGACTACTCAAAGTGCTTTTTACACTGCAGGTCACACCTACACATTCACACACTGATAGCAGAAGCTGCCATGTAAATTGTCCATCAGTATTAACTAATCCATTCATAAACATTCACACCCTGCTGACGAAGCAGCGGCAGCAATTTGTTAAGTGTCTTGCCCAAGGACACATCGACATGTGGCTGCAGGAGCTGGGGATCAACCCCTGACCTCCTGGTTGAGATATGACTGACTCTACCACTGAGACAAAAACAAAAACTTCAGACTCGACTCAGACTGAGAGTCATGCCCGATCCTTTTATTTTGTATTTCTGACACATTATCATTAGAAGCTGAATCTGCTTCCCTCCCATCTTCTGCATCTGGTGCATGAGCAGCGACACTTTGAAGATGACACCGTGGAAAGCACATCACCTTCTGCTGCTACAGTCAGGGCTGACTCACGGCATACGCAGCTCAAGGCATCCTTGATGTTGCTAAGCGACTGTCTTCAAAGACTTGAGACTTAACTTGGACCTGCCTCTCAAAGACTTGAGACTTGAGTTAGAGTTGATATAATTAACTTGTCCCCAGCCCTATACAAACAAAAAAAACAGCACAGAGTAGAAACAAACATGCTTTCTAAAAGCCAGCCACTCGACTTTGATCTTTGAGTCCTTTTACAGAGACTTCCACAGACTTTAGACTCAGCATGTCAGTACAGTTTTATTAATGACTCTCACATCTTATCACTGATGTTGATTTGTTATCACCTCTGATGTGAGAAGCTTTCATTAAAACAATACCCACCCTTTTATCCAGAGCCAGTAGAACCAATCAAATATGACGACTGTTATCAGAGTTTCTTGACCTTGTCGTTTCAGAGAATCACAATGCTGTGTTTGCTAATGCTGGCTTTGAGGATGTGCGTCCATACAAGTACTGGGATGCAGAGAACAGGGGCCTCGATTTGGCGGGTTTCCTCGGTGACTTGGAGGTAAGCAGTGTGTGATATGAACTCTGGAACTACTTTATTTTGCTAACAGTCATTTTCATTGGAGTTTATTGTACTTCTCTTCTTGCTCTTCTCTCTGTGTCTCTGCAGACTTGTCCAGAGGACTCCATCTTTGTCCTTCATGCCTGTGCTCATAATCCAACTGGCACAGACCCCACACATGAGCAGTGGAAGATGATCGCTGAAATTATGATGGTATTATGCACACAAATACACAACAGCATAGTGTTAGTGTCAGCATAAACAGGACTTGGTTCATCACAGCACGCTAATTGTTTGATCTTTCATCCTGTTCTTTTCCAGAGGAGGAAGCTGTTTGTGTTCTTTGACTCGGCTTATCAGGGATTCGCCTCAGGCAGTCTGGATAAAGATGCCTGGGCGATTCGCTACTTTGTCTCCATGGGCTTTGAAATGTTCTGCGCACAGTCATTTTCCAAGAACTTTGGCCTCTACAGTGAGTGACCCTGGGTGCATTTGCTTGCATGACAGTGATAAATAGTGACATTGTTATTGTAATGTCCTTAATCCCCATGACCTTTGCACCGACAGAATTTAGCAGATTTTAGATTCTGTCTGGCAAGTGACTGGCATATTTCTGTCCCATCAGATGAGCGTGTCGGCAACCTGACCATTGTGGCTCGTAATGCAGACAACCTGAAGAGAGTTCTGTCCCAGATGGAGAAGATAGTCAGGACCACGTGGTCCAACCCGCCATCCCAGGGAGCCCGGATTGTTGCCATCACTCTCAACACACCTGAGCTCTTTGCTGAATGGCAAGCACCAACTGTCCCTACTTAAAGAACACTCAATGCATTGCACATGGTATAAAAAAAGAAAGGTATTTCCTGATGTAGATTCATTCTCTTTTATGTTCTGCCTCCAGGAAGGACAATGTGAAGACAATGGCTGACAGGGTGTTATTGATGAGGGCTCAGCTGAAGGCTAAGCTCCAAGCTCTGGGGACACCGGGGACCTGGGACCACATCACAGAGCAGATCGGCATGTTCAGCTTCACGGGCCTCAACCGTGAGTACAAAGGCCATACACGGACAAACACACAGCTCGGCAAAAACAACCACCCACACACATCCCTGTAGAAACAACAAACCAGTCTTTGGTGGAAACAAATATGGATCCTGTAAAAGTGAATATTCTGGAGATATTTAAAAGTTGTAAAAAAAATGTACAGGGCTTCTAAAAAGAAAGCTTCACTTCATAGATACTGTAGTTTCAGGATCTTGTCAGATTCATATTCATCACCAGAGTAATTAGATTTATTTTTGCTGTTTTTCCTGCAGCCAAACAAGTGGAGTACATGGTGAAGGAGAAACATATCTATTTAATGGCCAGCGGTCGCATCAACATGTGCGGTGTGACCACGAGGAACATCAACTACATTGCTGAGTCCATCCATGAGACTGTCACCAGAGTCCAGTAGAAGACTACACTACCCACAATTCTCTGAATGTTATCCTGCCTGGCCCTGAGCCACCTTATTCCAGGGAAAGTGTTCAGCTCACTGCCTCTCTCCCCGTCGATTTCAGTGTTTGTGCTAAGCTAGGCTAAACACCACATGGACGTTTAGCCTAGCTTCTTTGGTATTTGTCTCATCTTCCAACTCCTGAAAAGACAGTACATATTGGGATTATTCCTTTAGGTAATTGTGTTTGTAATTTGTCGTACAGCCTTTTTTGTTGGTCTTATGCTTGTAGTGAATTCAGTGTGACATCACAGAATTTGTACATGTAATGTAGTGTGGATGTGTCATTACCAGGCCCTTTGAGAGGCTTAATACATGTGTGTGACTGTGTGACTGTCTAAAGACGTTTAATGTTGTGCTGCTATGACTCGTCCATTCCAAGTGTTGATAACACATTTCCATTTTTTTTTCTTTTCACAGAAAAGAGCAGCTTATTAAAAATGAGTCTGTAACAAAAGGAGGCAGTTGTAGTAGATGAGTTTACGCCTCTATCAGGAAGAAAGTTGCAGTATTACGTTCGGTACTAGTTGCAATTTGAACAAGAGACGAGTGTTCTCAGGAAGATATTTTCAACGATGTAATTTATTAATGATGCTGTCTTCAACCCTAAAGGTTTTTTTTTTTACTAATTACCTCACATTGAATTATTTTTAATGGAGCACAAATGACAC
This sequence comes from Labrus bergylta, assembly GCF_963930695.1. Lineage (NCBI taxonomy): Eukaryota > Metazoa > Chordata > Actinopteri > Labriformes > Labridae > Labrus > Labrus bergylta. The sequence goes on from NC_089204.1 coordinate 24,280,589, forward strand.
TTAACTGTCCTGGCAGGTGTCGTGACTGCTGAATGTTGGGATGTCTTTGGCTCTTTCAGGCTCCTGCCAATTAAACGAATGTGGAGTTTGCACAGTGAAAAGACTGTTTGCAGCACTAGTGCACTATTACGCAAGACCCACATGTCAGTGGCACAAACACACTAATGATCAACCAGTTTGCTATCGTATCTCTGTGAATAATGGACCAATAGAGCAGCATACAGCTGAACACTTTGCATTACCTCACCAGACCTTCTTGTGACATGGAATAACTTCTCCAATAAATAACTTTTAACAGTATAAGTGTATTGTTGTCATTTGTGTTTCATACTGTGAACAAAGCATTTGCAATGGGTGATGATTAGAAAAGAATAATGCATTTTACACACTTAGTTCCTGTTTAAAAAAAAAAAATCAAAGAAAGTAGACAAGAAATATTGTTGATTCCCTTTATTCATAATTTCATCATCCCTTGTGTGGAACACATGATCTATCTCTTTATATCTTTGGGTACCTTTTGTAATCATCTGAATATTAAACTACAAAATGCAACTTTGCCTTTTTATCCACAACAGTTCATATAATAATCTCTACAAATATTTATAAACCAGTGTTAACCAACTGCAAAAACTGAGAGCGTGCTTGCACTCATTTGTCAGATCAAAAGACTTCCCGCTGCATGTTCTGTGTTCGTAGAGGGGTCAATGTGAAGAGCTCAGCAGTGCAGTATCCTTTGTACTCCCATAGCCTTAGCAAGCAGAATGAATCATGTCAGTGAGTGTCCCCACACACCACCAGTGTGTATGCGTGTGTTTGAAGAGAGGTGGTGTCTTGACGTCAGTGTGCGTCATATTGCTTTCCTCTTTCGCATATCTCTTCTTTCCTACAACTGTCAACATCTCCCAGTGCAGATCGGCTGAATCCAACCTGAGCTGGACTTACATTTTAAAAGAACGTTTGATTATTTATTGCTTCTCTATAAGATTTGTTTGGAGAATGGCTTTAACTCCTTTTTCAGTGAGCAGCAGCTATAGCATCCTCCAACCCACTTCTTTTCTTTTTTTTTTTAGATACAGTGATTTTTTAATTGTTCCAAATTCTCCGTGTGCTTCAATACACACAGTTTAAAACATGAAAACTGTCTTTAGAGTGTTTTTTTCTTATTTTTTTTGTACTTTTCACTTGATTCTTAGCTTTGGATGCTAACATTTTAGGATGCTGTCTCTGTAAGGTTCATTTTAAATTGTTTCAGATGCTACACGTTGCACCTCTGCAGACTGGTATCGTCCTATTCATGCATCGTTTTGCGTAAGCATGCATATGGAGAAACAGGGATTTCTACAGGGGACAATTCTACATCGATAGCAGCATAAACAAACATGCAAGTAGCAACTACTTTTCCTGGAGAATACTCATAATATCCATTTCCAACCCAAGTCCCCCTACATATAACCCCTAGCTTATTTAGGTTTGGTGTGTGCAGCTTAAGTGACTAAACCTGTGAGAGATGAACTGTACATAGAAAAGGCTTAAATGTTCACTGGTTGTATGATGTTGGTATGGTATTATGATCATTTTCTAAAAGGTAAAAAAGTTATGTTTTTATAGCTACAGTACAAGGAAGAAATGTTTTCATGGAAAGACGGGGAGGATTCAGTCCCCATGCATGTATGTAGTGATAAATTCAAGCCATTAACATCATGTAGGATGACTTATATTGCTTCTTCATATTACTTTAGTTAACTCTATCACTTCCGTATAAAAACCAGGTAAGAAATTGTCATTCATTCTAGCATAGGTACTTGTAAAATTGTGCACACCTCTCTGAACTTGTAGAGGTAAGTTTTCACAGTAACTAGTGAATCAAGCTGAGAATGAATGTTATGGCTTTTCATAATTGTCTTCTTTTCAATCTGATGTAAAAACTGTGCTCTTCTCTGGTGGCTTTTAGTCTCAGCTAGGGATGCATCGATGTTTCACTTTACCCCTTTGAGAGATATCAACCTATTGGAAAATAATGAAGCATACTGATTCCAGTACAGATGTGTATCTGTTGTCTCGTTTCAATTTAAAGTTCCTGTGAACACACTGAAGTTAATACTGATGTCTGTATTTGAACTCTTAAAACAGAGAGTTTTTATTCTGCTTCAAGATTGATTATTTCTACATTATTATCATTTTGAAAGCCTGAAACTTGCTGTAGGGTAGGTGACGGGTGAAGTCATACACAGTATGCTGCTGAAAACAACCTCTTTTTTACATGTTACAAGGCAATCAAAGATGTTTGATTGGTGAAACTATTCACTGTTATAGAAAAGCAGGATGAAATTCTGTGTTAAATTACATTACATGCTTTTTTTTGGGAGATTTGTTGGGCTGTGTAATCTCTAAAAATTGCTGAGTTTGTGATTGTAAAGCAGGCTGAGGAAGCTTTTAAAGAAAAAAATGTTTTTACGATTGAGTTAAATATGCAACAACAAATATCTTAAAAACATTGGTATTTGAATCGACTATCGGCAACACTGTTGTTAGGAACATTGGAATCAGTATTTTCTATTTATCTTCTATTTATTAATCTGATACTATTTTGAAGTATCAGATTTCCTCAATCGGTGCACCCCTTGTGTTGGCTGATGGCTAGTGTGTTGAGTTGTGTTTGGCAGTAAGTGGCACCCTTATGGCAACATGAACACAGTTCCTGTGCAAAACACATTATCATTGTGTTGGAACGGCCTCGTCTTCACAAATAAATAATAAATACTCTTTTTATAGTTGAATCCAAGTAAAAGGTGAAAAATGGCTCAGACATGATCGCTATGCTGCGTTAACACATTATGGCTAAAATGACATGCTTCAATGTTAGCAATATGGCTAAAGGCTACCATGAAAAGCTAACACATGCTAATTCAAAACATGTGAGGTCCACACAGTCCAGTGTAAGGCTGGATAAATCCAAAACTACGTTGTCTAGATTTGTCCAATCAAGTTTTTATAAGATCCGTCCCTATTGTTACGTCACTTTAAGGGTGTGAAGTCAGGCAGAGGTGGGACAGAGAGTACAGCAGGTATGATGGCTCAGTCTCCTGTGAGAGTCACGGTTGAAGCGTGGAGAGAGTTTATGAAGGGTTGATTGTTGTTAAGGGGTGAAAACCTGTGAATGATGAAGAGGAAGAAGGTGTGTGCTTCATCCCTCCTCCTCAGTCTGACAGTGCTAGCTTGCGGCTGGTAATTGCTCTGAACTTCCCTCCGAACGTTCCTCCAAACTTTTTTCCTCATCTCGAGACTTTTTCCGCCTCTTGTTGCCTGTAAACGGAAAAAAAGATGCTGATTTCACATCAGGGCATTATTACTGGTTTAAAAATCTCCGTATAGCAGTCTCATCTTGTCTATTTTATTAGTATCAAAATAGATGTGGACATAGCCTCTTGTCTCAAAAGTATAGCCAATACATTGCATGTACACGGAATGACCACGATCTAAAAAACGCTGACGTGACAGTAAAATAAGCAGTGAGTACAGTATGTTATTCATCTTTTCTACAGTCCCTCACTCAAACAGCTCTTATACGCAAGGGGATAAGCCGGCTGTCTGGCCGTCCCGTCCATGTAAACATCGGCTCAGACATCATCACAGACAGCGGGGACTCATGCGTCACACTCATTGTAGACGGTCATGACTCATCACAGTCATAAATATGAGATGGTAATCGAGGATATACTTGATTTCTGCTATATTTATGCGTAAAATGTCGCACATTCTGCCTTTAACAAAAATAACAGCAGAGGCACTTAGCATCACAGCTTCTTCCACTAATTAATACCATCTGAGTCATCATGTATCACTAACCTGATATGACAACTTTATTCTCTGCTCTGCAGGATGAAGGTTGCATGACACATAACCTGTTGCTAAGATACACTCTCCACTATTCCTATGAATGTCTGACAGAAAAGTTTGAGTGCACCTGAAGGTATGTGTGGGCATGCTGTCACATGGGTGTTGGTGACAAATGGCTTACTCACTCAGTTTACGCAGCAGCTTCTTTCCAATGTTCTCCTCAGAGCTGGACAGAGAGCGGGAGCTGATGAACGGGGAGGTGGACGGCAGAGACTCTATAGGCACATCTGAAAGAGACAGAAGGGAAGCAGTTCTTTGAGTGTTCCCTGGAGGCTGGCTCCAGATTCCCCTGAAAGCCCCTAGACACCCATTAGTGGCTGACATTTTTTTCGGGATTCCTGCGGGACGTGAATGGACTTCAATACTAATCACTGGAGCGGGATGGGACAGAAATAATTCTAACGGGATTGGGATAGGACCGGGATTGTTTTTGTTGGAGTAGGATGGGGCAGGAGTGAAAAACCACTCCTGCGTCAGCCTCCCATGTTAAAATCCACATTTTGACAGAAGAATTAAACATGAATACAGCCTGGTTCAAAAAACTAATTTGGTCTAAATAGCTCATATCTTTGTTCTTACACACTATACAAGGACTACATTTTTTAAGTCATCCATTTTGATTATGTTAAGGCTTAATATATCGTCGTATTTGAATTTTTGTTTAAAAATAAAGTCTTTCATTCATTCATAAATGTTGTGCATACGCATGAGCGTGGCTGATTTGATTATCAGGTGGGCAGGTTTTAGCTCTTTGCCAGGAGGCTTAAGAACCGCCTTAACTCTTTACCTACTTTGATTGAGAGTACGTCTTTGTCAGCATTTCCAATATGACAATCGCCATTGTTGTGCTTCAAAACTCAGCTTCTGAAACCAATGGGTAACATCACTAGGATTCGGTCCATGTTTTATACAGTCAACAGTAGATACACAGCCCACAAAATGAGCTCCTTTGCTGGAATATTATTTAAAAAAATATCTTTCCACGAGAACCTTTACATAGGATTAACTAAAGGTCTTCTTTGAGTTTTAACTGAGATTATAATCCAGTATGCGTGGAGCCATGTCTCACCATTCTCTCCATAAATGTCTGGTCGGTCCTCGTGGATGTAAGGAATCTCATCCATGCGGAGGAACACAGTATCATTGGGACTCCTCTGCCCGTCAGATTTACTGCCTGTGGAGAGAGAAAGACCAATCCGCTGTAAAACAACTGCATCAGCTACAAAAACACCAGCTGGTTTGTAGCTCTGCCTACAGAGGGAGATAGAGAACATATTATTCATCAGAGCTGTATTAGGACCCAGTAAGAAACTAAATGTGACAGTGGTGATTACATTTAGAATACAACTAAAGATAAGTTTTAACCACTGAATGGGACTTAATTAGATAAATCTTCTCTTCATTTGACAACCAACAGACCCATCTGTTCATATATTTTTCTTAATGACACAAACACAAACACACACACTCTGTGGCGTGTTACACACAGTATAAGACAGATGGTACGTGAGAAATCCTTTAAGCCTTGAAACCAGTACAGATTGGTTTACACTGCGTTTGCACCAGTTTTATGCATGAGTCATGTAAGTTCAGGACTTATGGGGTTCATTTTATTGATGAAAATAGTGAATTTCATGGTTAAAACTGGGATGATTATTTTTCTGATTTGCAGATCCTCATTAGATCATCATTTTTGTTCCACATTTTCCTTTACCATGCAATGCTCCTTTTAAATAGTTATTTTGTCCCTGAGCTCACAAAGCACTCACATCATTGTGTTAGATCCTTTGAACCTTTTTTATCTCTTCAAAAGAAATCTCTGCCATTGAAATTCAAATTAAGCCTCATGCAGCAAGCTCAACATCATTTACATTTCAGGGATTTTGTGGGTTTTTTTTCATACGCAAGATAAAAAAAATTGACTGCAAAAGCAAAACTGTTAGAAATAAAGGAACAATATGTAACTCTGACACCTAATGTTTAAAATGGGTACTGCGGTCCAAATTCAAAACATTGGAGAGAACTGTCTCTACTGCCATGTCACGGACCCTGAAGCTTCAGTGTTTAGCCAGCTTTGAATCTGTCTTGAAACCTTTCTGCGCTCTCCATTTTTCAAAAAGCATCTCCAATACTGATGCTATTTTTACATCGTTTCTGCTCGTGGAGCTTATTAGAAAAAACATTGAGGCTTTTTAGGTCGGGTAGAATCAGTTATATCTGACAATTTGCTTGAATGCCTCCATCGCTGCGACGCCCGTTGGTTTGCTGTGATAACTGGTCTCATATGACAAACTACCGTCTCTGGTCCAAGAAATACAGACCATTCCTAACCAGAATCAAAACTTAGGAGAACATATCAATCAATCTTTATTTGTATAGCGCCAATTCATAACAAATGTTTTCTCAAGACACTTTACGAAAAGCAGGTGAAAGACCTTACTCTTTGTTATTTCATGCTGGTTGCTTCATTGTTGTCAGAGGAGCCCAAACTTCAGGATACATCATGTTTGCTTAACTTCTGCTGATATTATTTTATGGTTTAATTTAGTTGTTATCTTACGTATTGGTCCTTTTAATTCAACTCATGGGGCCTTTCTTAAACCACTCCCTACACACTTCTACTCCATTTGCATGCTCAAGTAGAAGGTCCGCCAAATTGAGTGCCATCCAAAAAATCGCCTTTCAATAAAATATATTTAATAGTATATATGCAACATCATGTTACAAATGATCGAAACTACTTACGAACGATTCGGTTTCTCTCATTGAGCTGGGACATGTTGCGAAGGCCACCATGGGGATGCAGATGTGCAAGGCGTGCCAGCCCCAGTCGAGTGTGTGTGTGCGTGAGGGGGAGGGCGATGCTGTGCGAGCGGGCCTCTGGGATCGGAGGCCTTTCTTTAAGATCCAATGAGTCTGGAGTCTGTGGGAAGCTGTCCATCCTGCTGGCTGTGAGGGCATTCTGGTAGTGGTTTCTAGTTATCTGCAAAAAAATCAAATACTATCATTTCTGTGTATGTACATCTGACAGGGGTCAGACTGTATTTTAGAAAGAGGCGGGGGGATTGAAGTGTGAGGGCACATCAGTCATTTAAAGCTAAAATATTCACGGTTGAAATGGAGCACAATTATCCCCTGTGATTAAAGGAAAGAGGGTGCACAGAGGGAGAGAGAGCAGGATGTCTGTTCTTAGTCAGAATCAGGGATTAGGACATATCAAAGGCACACGCTGCACTAGAGGAAGAGTCTGCATTTTCGGGGAATTTTGGAGATTAAATGGAGGGGTTTAAGTGCAATTGTTGGCTTGCTTGTGCTCCATTTTTTTTTTTTTTACAGTCACTGTGCAGGAAGTTATACATTTAGTTGACCTTTATAATAACCATGGTTGTTTTTTTTTTAATGTTTGTGTTTCTGTGATGTGTTTGCAGGCATTTCTGTAACAAACCTTGATGATCTGCAGGTCTGTGAGCTGGCGCACAGAGTAGTCGGGTAAGTAAGCCCCTCCTCCTGCAGTGAGCTGACCCACACTGCCTCCACTCAGTAAGGAATCTGATTGGTTTAGACCGCTACCTCGGGAACTATACCTCTGACCTAAACAGAGCAGAACAGAAGAAAACACACTTTTGGGTTTCATATTTACTATATATGTCATATAAACATGATACCAGACGGTATGAAAATGCTCTTTGATTATATATTTTGAAAATCTTTGTTGGCCACACGACAGAGAAGAATGTTTTCGGCTATGCCCTCTTCGCAGCACATTAATGCAACCCAATTTGTGCTTATTAGACTTTTTATGGGGCTACACTTTTAAAGATTAGTCAGTGTTTTTATATTTCACACATGTATTATTTAGGCTTTAAGAGTGCAGATCTCCACATGTGTGCATTTTGTTGTGCAGCCCCTTTTCCTTACATTCTGCATAGGTCTGCACTACCATGCCGAGTGGAAAGAGCTGCTGTTCTTGTCAAGTCCAATTGGAGAGCAATGACTCAAAAAGAGAGCGAGTACAAGAAAGTCAGTAAAAAGCAGCACTTTTGAAATGCAACACTGGATTCTGTAATGTCCTAAGAAGGGATTTTCTAATGTTTAATGAGGTCTTCCAAAATTCTTGAAGCACATCCTGAACGTCACACATGCAAAACATGCACACAACCTCTATAAGAAACGGCGAGAGAGGGAGGGAGGGAGGGACAAGGCGTTCTGCTTGCACTGCAGTCTTAGCAGGCTTTCATATAATCCTGCAGGTCATGTCCTTCCACTGGGAAATTCTCTGAAATCACTTCTTTTAATTACTTACTTCCCACGGCTGCTGCATGCTGACGACACACAGACGCTGGGTGGGATTCAGAACAGCATAGCACTCATTTTGTGACTCTTATTTCTAAACTCTTCCTGTTGTCATCATCACCATTGTCACCTTCATTCCACTTCTGTACTATGTCTTCATGTGTGCACTTACTTACCGATAGGCAGGGGGGGGATGAGTGCTGGCATGCCATAGTAGGAAAATGCTCCATTCTCAAAGCGCAGAGCCTCCTTTCCTATCTCAACCTCCACCCGGCCCTGCAACACATTGACAAGCATTACAAAAGCTCTCTGACAAACTGAATTAATAGAGAAATATGCAAAAGCACTGTAATTATAACAATAAAGAGCAAATATGATAAATACATTTCATAATTCATCAGAAAAAGCCTTCAGGCTGCCGTCAGTCTGTAGCTCTGACCGCAGCAGAGTTTTAGATTTACCTGCAGGATGAGGACAAAGTAGTCGACAGGTTTGTTTCTCTGGAAGAGGTAGTGTTGAGGAGCGTGTTTGTTCTTCGGATTGAATTTGAGTTCTTGCACAACGCTGGGATGTTTGATGAGACGCAGCAGGATCTTCTCTGACAGGTGACAGGGTCTGAAAGGCTCCACCTCTGCAGGATGGATGCATACAGACACTTACAAAAAGAAAAAAACTAAAGAAAAACGAGTAATAAAAATGTTTTTCCTCCAACATCTCCTTGTCCTAGCTTTACGCTTCAATCCACAATGTACTCTCCACATAGAGAACATTCACAAAATGCATAAACACACACATGCAGTGTTACCTGTAGCCAAGAAGCGGTGTGTTGCCAGCAACAACTGGGGTGAGATCTTAACCTTCAGCTCGTTTTCTGCAAGTTTGAAGATGGAGAAATCCTGCTGCTTCCTCTCGTGGTGTGATACTCGCCTTTTGGTTCGATTATCAGCTATAAACACAAACAGATCAATCGTCAGTAAAATGCCCACATTCAATTACATTTTTCCACTGCGATGTTTCACCTTTGAGATGCTCTGGTAAAAGCCGAAGGAGGGAGAGGCGTTAACTTTGCCCTACTAGATGCTACATAAGTAAATTATTCACGTTGGCACTACAAGGAGTAAACTATTTCGAGGTGTTGCTGACCTCATTAGCTGATGCAACTCAACATCCTGCAGCTTATAAACCATTAAGACGAATCCCCTGATCCCCCCCTGAAGATTTTTCTTAATCATTATATCAACTCTAGGAGGAAGCAGAAGATTATGGCGTGCTGTGTTAACAGACCTCTGACTGATGAATTGACTTAGATGTGAAGAGTATTTAATAAATTATATTCGATTAAATACGTCGTAGCTGCAGCGTCAGAAACAGCTGGTGCTGCAACTGCCTGAAGAGCACGTCTGGGGAGATTAGCTCCCTTTGTGCCATATACGTGCACTCACATAATTATGCACACGCAGACACAGAAAAAAACAGGACTTTATAAACACCCACCCACACACACACACACACAAGTGCACCCCTGACAGAATGCTCCACACACTGCATATAATTAAAATTTGAGCATACTTCAGAATTGGTTGCTTGCGTCCTCTGGGAGCAGGAGTTTTTGTGAAAGCATATAATAACAAATTATTTACCCTCATTGCGGCAGGCAAACAGCAGAAAGATTAGATATGGAGTGGCATGAGTTTGACATTTTGAGTTCCAGTTGTGGAGAGACTTTCCAGCCAATTAAAGATGAGCGGATTATAGTTATTATCTGTGAGACCGGGGCCATTTATTCACATTATTTAATTATGCATTAGGGAGGAGCTGGGGACAACACAGGAGGGAAGGTGGGATCAATAGTGTAATGGGAAAAAAAAGGAGAGGAGGTGGGAAAGGAAAGGAAGTCGCAATGTACTGCTCAAGCAAAATGCTTTTTTAGCAGCTCGATGTGCATTTAAACGGAGCATTCTGCTGCAGACAGGAAAGCTGTAAAAACTGTCAGCTGCTGTGACAAACAGAGAAAATGAATTCAGTGTGGGAGGTGGAAACACGACACAATGGATTCACAGCTAATGCAACAACTCAAAAGCTTTATTATTAGGATGTTTCTGCATCATACGCACTGTACAGGTCTGTCTCGTCCACGATCTCAGACTTGATGATCTCCTCTATGACGTCCTCAAGGGTGACAATGCCCATCACCTCATAGAAAGGATCTCCCTCCCCCTCGCTGTTCACCCTCTGCACCACGGCCAGGTGGGACTTACCTGCAGAGAAGGAAATAAAGGGTGAGTTGATGAACACTTAAAAATAACAACAAAATGAAAAAGTAAAAGATTTCTTACTCGGGCACTGGCTGCAGCAAAAAATTCAAAAAGGTGTAGACACCTTTTCTGGAGCACTTCCAGAATCTTGAGTCCTTTTAAAGAAGCACTCTCTCCTTCTCTCTCTCTTTTATTATACACTCTATCCCTTTGATATAATTTTAGGCATGCAATTCAAACAGTTATTTCCCTTTTTCCCAATTTTATGCACATTTCCCTTTCTAACTGCTCTACTGTTTTTTTTTTTTTTAATCCTCTCCTTTCCTCGATACATACCCTGACTTCCAGCACTTGCTTGTTTTTAACTCCAGGATTGGTGTACTAAAATGAAGTATTATAAAATCCTGGCAGGTGGATGGGGACTGAAAGAGGATGAGGGGGATGAGGGACTTGGATATTGATGTTCCCTGTATCTTTTGTACATTATGCCGACTCTGTACATTATTTGAAATTGTCTAGAAAGGTAATAAAAAAAATGTTGAGTTAAAAAAAAAAAATGCTGATGCAATGGGTGGAGAGTTAACGTCAGTGGATAAAAATAACACGAGTGAACGTCCTCCAACAAATCTGTGCAGTGAAGATGAAAACCAGCATTAAAACACCAACTGGAGCTGAGACACTGTAACACCGGAGAGATTTGTCTGAAGAAGAGCCTGAATATGAAATTATTGCAATGTCAGAACGACTTTGTGTGTGTGAGTGTGTGAGTGTGTGTGTATGTGTGTTTAGCACAAGTAGAAAGTCGGCATTCTGGGATTAGTCTGGAGACACTTTGACAGTTTGGAAGACTTGGCCCCTTACGTAAACACTGAAATTACACAATTAGTCTGGGGATGCCTACATCTGCTGACGAAACTGCCCATGCTGCTGCCAACCTCTGTGAACAAACACAAACACTCACACACACTTTTTACACATGCATGAGCAGACCCAGCGGTCCCACTCAGTACGTGTTTGGCTGAACACGACATGCCTGCCAGATACAATGACACAGATCGCCAACAGCAATTCTGCAGTGATTCGATAAAGCAAATGTGACAGGAATCTGCCTCCAAAGCGACATGACAAGGAGAGAAAGAAGAAGAATTACCATTTAAACCATAACAGAAACACTAAGCATAAGCAGATTCAACTTATAAAAGACATTAAATATAACACATTTTGTCTTTTCATCATCACAGCAGTCACAGCCATGCTCCGTCCAACGTCACAGCATAAGTCCGTTTAGTGATCAAATAAGTTATCTAACCGAGTTCATGATGTCACTAGTACACAACGTTCAACCAGAAACATGTAAACAGTCTCCAACCATGCTTCCAACAAAATCTGTGGCTCATATGAGACGGGCCGATTTAGGGGATCACTGCAGGGGATCAAATGGATCAAATGCTTTAATCCTCAGCAACAAGAAACAGGCGGCCATCTTTAAACATGAGACTGAGGTTGCACTCTGAGCTCAGGTCAGCTTGTCCAAAGTGCTCAGGTGAGTCAGACGTAGATATGCCCTCCGCTGCTAATGTGCCCAGGCAGCACTGCATTACATCATTCATACGTTACATAATACTCTTGCAGAATGGCACGCACACACAGACAGACAGCAAACTCACACAGACACTGGCATGCTTAGCAGACTCACTCACACACATGCACACACTTAGATGCGCACACACTGGCAGACACACACGTGCCCAGAGCAAAACTGGGTCTACCACGGATGTCCCTTTTGCAAATGTTTCTGCTCCGCCTGGCTCCTCCAGTCTTTGTCTGAACTCAGTGTGCTGCTTCAGACCGTGCATCATCTGTTTGCATGTCATTTGTGCCTTTAGATAGTAACAGAAGAATACAATGCATTGTTAATATCTCTGCAGCCATTTCTTTTACATGTCTTTCTAGAGGTGGGAAAAAAACTTTTATTAAAATCGAGATTCTTATCTTGTGAGATTTTTAATAGATTCATAACTTCCAAAAAAAATAAAAAATGGGCTAATCAGTCACTCCCTGGTAAGTGCTAAGGCTAGCTCTTTAAGGGTTAGGGTTAACCCAGTTGAATGCCAAATAGAGCAGCAAGACATTCAGCCAGTCTCACAGATGACTGGAGTAGATCCTGAAGTATGTACTAACTCAAAAATAGACTTTAAATAGTGAAACAAGAAACGTTTTGAATCTAAAATAGATTCTGAATTGAATTGTGACCCAAGGAATGAAAATCAAATCTTGAGACACCCAAAGATTCCCAGCCCTATGTCTGTCTGTGTTGTAACACTTACAGACATTACAATACCATTTCCTTCTCGACACTACTTCCTGTACCTAGATTTTAGTGTCGCTAACATAGCGCAACTAACCCGCTTTTGAGCAAGCGGACGCAGCTTTGACTAACAACCACTCGTCTAGCCCAAAATGTTTTTTTTCTTTGTTATCATCACATTACTATTGACACAAAACCAGTTGAGTTTCGCTGGTAGCTGTATTAAAAACTCTTGTTAAACTAAAGAACACACAAAAATATATATTCACACAAGGTGTTTAGAAAAACCCTAGAGGCTTTTATTTTGTATTCACCTATAATATATTACCTCACAACACTGTATCTGAGTCAAATGTTAATTCAGCACTCGTCCACTTTGACACATTTCAGGGAGAGACATCGAAAAATGTTCACTCAGATACAATGAAGTGTCTCTCTAAGCTCCTATTTACTTTGTAGTTTAGAATTTGACATCCAAAACAAGTGATCATTTTAAACATGGAGCTTTATACATAAGCATCCATTAGTATGATTCAGTGATTACACTGTCCTATGGTGAATGGCATAGTTTACATTAACTCCAATTTGACCAACTACAAAATGAAAGTACACTTTATTAATAATAATAATAATAATAATAATAATAATAATACATTTTATTTAAAGACGCCTTTCAAAACACTCAAGGTCATCTTACAAAGCAGAGATAAGTTTATGTTGAGATAATAAAACACTAACAAGGACCCTTATCTGTGCATTTTATAGTTCAAGTGTATTTTGCTACGTTCTGATAATACTTTGGTACTTTTACTTAGGAAAAATGTACAATGCATGATTTGAAGTTGTAATGTAGCGTGTTTTTGTGTGACCTTTTTTGTCTCACCTTCGCTTGAGCTAATTACCTGAAGACTACTTTCACCAGTGATGGAATACATCATCCCAGTTAATAGGATTTCCAGCAGGTTTTGTGTTACTCATTAACCTTCACAACATCTGAGATGTTCCTTAAGTCCGGCATTAAGGAAAGAGGAGGACACTCACATCCATATTGTGAAGAGCTTAACGTGTTACACCTACAGACTCATGATCTGCCGGCTGAACCAACCTTACCTTACTTCCATCATGCTAAAAGATGCAGTCACAATCCCACAATCCCCCCCCCCCCCCCACGGCCTGTTTAAATGCCACATCTGGCCCAATTTACTTGCAACACAAACTTACTATGCCCTTTACCTCATTCTTCCGTGCCATTAAAACATGAGGCAAAAGGCATAGCTTGTATGAAAAGTAAAAAAAAATCTGTCCCATAAACAGTGTAATTGCAGTCCCCTCTTATATTTCCTAAATTACTTGTGACATTTCCAGCCCCCCCCCCCCCCCCCCTAAAAAAGACATCACCCCAGCCCTTCACCCTGCTCAGTGAGACATCCTCTCAGCTCCCAGCCGGGCTTCCTGAGCAGCAGTCTTTAATCTATGACAGCAAAGACGGAAGGAGGCTGAAGAAGAGGGGAAAGGTTGGATCTGAATTTTTCATGACTGCTCTGCAGGATTGCTTGGAGACGACCTGCAGAGTGGAAAGCAGCTTCAAAGTCACGGCAGGGTTCACAATTATAGGGTGGTCACAGACAATCTAAAGGTGACGTCTGAGTTCACCTTGTCACCTAACCTCATCTAGAAATAACACACAATATAGAAACCTACACAGGGTCAAACCAAAGCCACCCTCCATAATCTGAATCAAAATAAAGCGGTTGACCCTTTAACCTGTAAGAGGCAATCTGATTTATGATCCTGCCAAAGTCACGGCTGGGTCTCCTTCCTCGTTCTGATTGGACAACAGCTTCTCCATATGTTGAGCTTCTCTTTGTCAATGAAACAGATTTACATCTTAATCCCCACAACATAAGCCAAGGCCAATGAAATCCTGACATAACAGGCGCTCCAGTAGCCTCTCGTATGTCTCCATTAGAGCCTTTGACACATTCAGGGGAGCAGTTGGAGCTTCTTTGTACAGAGCATGGATTCAGAAATTCAATGTGATCATCAACATTGAATGAAGTCCCCGTGGAGAGGCAAAACCCTTCTGCTCGGGAGTGAAGGGATGCTATCAGTGTTTATGTGCTGTAATACTGCGAAAGCACCGATCAGCAAAGATGCTTATCAGACAAAAGATGTGTGAGTCAGATTAAGTCAATATTCTCTGCCTCTGCTGACAGATCAACCACAGGACAATACCTCTACTCTTACTTAGCGACCTTTTAGATACTGCTCGATAAGATGTTTTGTATGCAAAACGAATAAATGATACACATGATGAGGGGGAAGCATGTAAGAATGATGGGGGGCGAATAAGATTTAAGGGGTTATTGTCAATTTTGCACATTTTGCAACATAAATTCTTTAAGATAATAATATTCCTGCATCTTTAAAATGGCTGTCACATCAACCTTTATAACTCAGAAATATATAAAGGCAAACCTATTAAAAGGACAACCATACAGTAAGAATGATATATTCACTTTGTTGATATTAAAGGGAATACTTCAGTTGCAAAATTGTTGTTTCTGTTGGCATTGTTGTTATTGAAATGAATAGACGTGCTATCAGTGCATGTGAGCTCTAATACTGAATGCACTAATCAGCACAGAAGCTTATCAGACAAAAGGCGGATGAGTCACAGACACAAGATATTCACCTCTTCAGCTGCCAATCAAGTGGAGGAACATGCCTCAGCATGAAATTTAAGTACAAGAAAAATAATAAATAGCCATGGTATTACATAAAAGGAAAAACAGAAGGAATAGTTGGGGGCAGATGAAGTTCAAGGCGATATTGTCTTGGAAAAACACTCTCCAAACATGAATTCTTAAGATGGCCCCATGCATCCTGGTCCTCAGTAGCCTCTAACCTCTGTCTGAACCACGCTCACTGTGTGACACTGGCTCACATTTCACATATGGAGCTCACTGCTTTAATGATCAAAGGCTTTCACTGACAGGCCCACTGTGAGCCAATGGACTGCTGTGTACATTGGTTTCTGCTCTGAAAACTTAGTTTATTAAGTGAGCAGTCACATCAAAGCACATTTATCTCCGATGTGGCAGGAGGGAGCCTTGAGACTGTTCCAAAAACACACACATATGGAGGAGCCTCACACACTCAGCACACACTCATAAATCGAAGTCTGATAGGATTTACCTCTCTTAAACTCCTCCAGCATCACATCCAGCTTGGTGTCATTGAACACGCAGTGCATTGGATGCTTGTAAAACTGAGTGATTGTTTTCAGAGGAGTGCAGTCGTCAGGATCCACGAAGGCCAAGTCTTTCACAAACAGGATGTCCACGATGTTGGACCTGTCGTTCTCGTAGACCGGGATCCTCGTGAACCCGCTCTGCATCACGTCTGACATGGTGCAGAAGTCCAGCGCTGCGTCTGAGGAGAGCATGTAGCAGTCTGACAGTGGGGTCAGCACGTCCTCCACGGTTTTAGTTCGCAGCTCCAGCGCTCCTTGGATGATGTTGAGCTCCTCTTTGACCAGGTCGTGGTACGGGTCTGTGACGCGCAGCATGGCCACCAACTTCTCCCTGGTGTAGAAGCTGCTGATCTCCTGGTGCAGTAAGAAATCCAGGATCTTTGAGACGGGGTAGGCGATGGGGAAGAAGACCAGCATAAGGAGGCGGGTGGCGCAGAGCGTCTTGGACGCGATGGCGAGGCTGTGCCTGGACGCCACGGAGTGAGGTAAAATCTCTCCAATAAAGAATATCCCAAAAGTGCATGAGGCAGTTGAAAGTGCAGTCATTCCTAAAATCTGGCACATCCACACCACAAAGCATGTGTTTGTAAGCACGTTGCCCAGCACTACCGTGCAGAGGATGTAGTTTCCATGTTTACGCACAGACTCTATATTCCGTGCGTATTTCTGCTCCTTCTCCGTGCCGCTGTTCTGCAGGACCCGAAGCTCCACGGGGTCCAGAGCCAGCATGCTGATGTTCAGCCCGCTGCAAAGCGCAGACAGCGCCAACAGCAGCACGGAGACCCCCGTCTGGAGCCAAACATCCGCCTCTTGAGGTCTCTCCACCACCGCCAACCAAAAGTCTTTGGTGCTGAAATGCTCCCATTTCACTCCATCGAATGCGCACATGGAGTAGTATTTGATCGCCTCTCCTCTGCGAAGGTCCTTCGCGAGCAGCTCCACCAAAACTGAGTTCTGACTTGAGGTGGATCTGAAGGAGCCCAGAAGCTCGATGTCCGAGCTCCGAGCATTTTCCTCGTCACACGGATTCCCTCTGGACTGGAGTCGCCTCTCCGAATCCCCACTGTCATCGCCTGGTTCCTCAATAAACGCTATCCACGGAGCCGCAGAAGCAGCATCAGGTCTGCCGCTGATGTTTGGACTGTTGGGATGCTCCGCGGCAAGAGCTGCAGTGTAGTAAACCCTCAGCATGAAGCGGGTCCCCTCGGTCGCCCTTAGTATCCCACCCTGTACGGACAGCTCTCCTCTATCAGTATCCTCCGGCCGGACGCCGAGCAGCGCTGCTGTTGGGTCCGGCAGAGATGAGAGGGTGACAGTGAGGAGGAGGAGAGAGAGCCGGCGCGGATGCAGGATGCAGCAGAGAGCATCCGCAGCATCCGCAGCCATCATGCTGAATGAACTAGTGAAGGACATGGGAGAAGTGGGTCACGTGGTCTGCGGGTAGGATGGATGGAGCAGCTGGGTGGCCATATCCATGAAGCAGAGGATGGGTATGTTACTGACAGAGAGAGAGAGAGAGAGAGCGAGAGGAGGGGGGCACCAGAGTCCTTAAATATACATGACAACCCGTGACGTAAGCCTGCTGTATTTGCTCTCTGCCACTCTCTAAAAATAGAAAGCAGGAAATGCCCAATCATGAATGATTTATGTGATATGCACGGGATCAAACAACCCTGTAGAGACATGTAGATCAGCCGTATTGTGCTTAATATTAAACGGCTTTCAACAAAAATCATAGCAAAATAAAGATTACCACGAGTCTATCGAGTCTAAATGTCGGTCATACATCGCTCTAATTTAAGTATTAAGGCAATATTGCAAAAATGCCAAAATATAAAACCGCTTAAATCATTTTTGGGTTGCATTTTTGTATGTCTCCACTAGATGGCAGTATTATCACCCGCTTTAGTGCAGCCGATCTCAGAAGCACGACGTGCTGTTTACCAAGCTTCAAACTGAGAAATGCCGGGGATGATATTTAGGAATTGATTTCTTAGTCCTGTGAAATAGTTTCACCTCCTGAATTTTTAATCTTTAACAAAAAGACCAACAGTTTCAATATCACAAAACATCTTACAAAATACATGTTTTGATACTGTAGCTTCAAATTGGCTGACCCATTAAACTTTTATTTCTCATCGGATGTTTTATTCATAAAGAGTATACTTATTAATAGAACTACAAAAGAGGGAAATATGATTATGTAATATCCACGTGCACTTGAATAGGCTTATTATGCTTATGATAATAATAAAATAACATGAAATATGAATACACATTTATTTAAAAAAGATCACAAAATAGGTTACAATCGAATTTATTCTTATATTTATTCTTATATTTATTATTATTATTATTCTTATATTTATTATTATTATTGTGAAGTCCTCGTGCAGCTGACTTCGATGAGCACCACGTGTCGGATTTACGAGGCAGGAAACTGAAGGTGAGAACAGAGTCCTGCCAGGTCTTAAACACTCGAACAGTCTCTGCTCTCCATCAGCCACACATCCAGGAACCCAACAATCTGTTTCAGAGGAGCAGCGGTGAAATAAGGATAACCATGCGTCCACTTCCACCTGCACTTTACTTTAAACATAAACGTTTAAAAGAACATCAAGACTTTGCCTCCGTTTCTTCCGATTTTAACATCTCAGAGGATTTGAAGCTGCAAGAAAACCGAGGGATTATGAAGTGTTCGACAATCTTAAATGTTTGAAATATAACAAAAAAAAAATCCTCTATGATTCTTTGAGGATTAAATCTCCACTTTGATCTCCTCTATCATTATTTCTGTCGATATATTAACTGTCAGAAGTCCAGTTATAAATGACAGCTGAAACATAGACCGACAGAAAACACTTAAAACTTCAGCAAAGTGAACAATAAATCAACAAAGTTTTCGGGGTGTTTGGCTGATCGTATTTCCCTTTGGACGTTTTAATAACTTCTACATGTTCAGCCCGATATAATCCTCTGCAGTAATTGTAAGATAACGTATCAGTAGGCCTTCATATAATACACTTTTTAATTGTTAAAAATGCTGTAACACAACGACAACAAAAATGTTGCATTGGTTTCCTTAACACCGACGCATATACTTTTCAAGATTAAAAAACTCAAAGTAACAAACACTGAACTTAATGAAGTAAGTTTAAAGATCGATAGGCTAATATTCTGATTTTGTCATAGCTCAAAGTTTAGCGTTTCATTACTTGTTGTTAGAAATAACCGATGAAAACTGCTTGTGTTTTTCCAACCGACTTTTCACATGAATATTTTCTTGCAAAGATGTTTTAATTAAAATGATGTGTTAGAATAAATCATCACCTGAATCTAAAGTCTCGGGTTCAAAACAAAATCTCGGTAGATTTTCCCATCGTCTCCCTCGTGGGATTCATGACAAATATTCCGCCGGGCAAACTGAGTGTGTGCTGCTGTTTTCATTTACTTTTAATCGGAGCCTCCCAAAAAACAATTTCAAAACTTCAATTTCAGTTTATTAGATTTCTGTCGATCCATTGAAGAGGTTATAAATACGGTGCAAGGTTCACTGCAAAAAAAAAAGAAAAGAAATATTATGCACAAGATTGCCGAGACACACATTCAATTTCTTTCTGAATTATTGTACAAATGTGATGCTTCGTTTGGGGAAAGTTTCTTTGGACTTTTCTCAGGAAAATAGCCTCACAACTCTCAGTGTCGCACCACATGACTTGGGTTAAATACTTTCTAGCTTATTCAGGAATTTGTAGCTTTTGGAGGCTACATGTATAAAAAAAAAAAGAGTTCAACACTCTTCTACTGAAAAGCAGACAGATGTTAGTTATGATGTTTAATCGATTTAATTGCGCCGTAGGCCTTTCGTTTTCTGTATCTGCTTAAAGAAAGAACAAAAAACAACCGGATTTAATAATCGCTTGCTTCTTCTTTGTCACTAAGTGTTCTTAAAGTGCATGTGGTCTTCAGGAGCAGCACTTTTACGTTAAATTTAAGCATTAACGGGTTGTTTTTTTTACAGATCAGTCACTTATAGACAACCTTCTGTATTCCTTTCATGAGTTTAATGGAAACGTTCGTGCGTAAAACTTGAAGCATTAACACCTCGGATAATTTTGCGGCTGAAAGTATTCGTGGCTGTGTTTTAGGCCGGGGGAAAAAGATTCAAGCTGGAAAGTTTCTCTTCTCATCTGTGGGACAGCAATGACCTTAAACGACCACATCTTTCTGCATTGACCACCTGAAGAGAGGCACAATGGCCCTCAGGTTGTCTGGCTTGTTGCATGCGCACCAAGGCTCCAAACATCTGGAGACAAAAGTCCCATAAAGAGTTTATAGGTGAGTACATGTGTCGGAACTTTAAATCTGAAATTGGTTTTGAATGTTTTTCACAAAGGAGACCAAAGTGTTCATGTTGACATCTCCAAAATGTCACTTGTGTTTAGCAATGTGCAATCAATCAGGTATTGTTCATAACAAACTGAAGGCTCTACAGTGCCAAGAAACATGAAATGTCCTGTTGACAAGATTGTATCTTTTCTTGTTTTGAAGCAGACCGCCTTTTGTTCTCAAGGGCCGTGTGAGCTGCAGATTCCTGGAGGCCTTACGACATGGATTTTCTCCTGGAACATTTGACAGTTTTCAGAAATGGTGTAATTTGTAATGAAAATGGACACATGTGAATTTAAGTCTGTAATCTATTTGCGTTATTACTATTCAAATGACTGTACAAAGGACAAGTCAGAGTTTTTAAGAGTTTGAGATCAACTTCCTCCTCGGACAGGCCTTGCGCACAACTTCGTGGCACTAAAAACGTTTTACATGAGGTTTACATACATTCTACGCTCAGTTTTTTAAATTCAATTTGATAACTCTCGCTCTCCTTATAATGAAGACTTTAACCTTTACAAAAGGAATAGTCTATATAACTCAGTAAAGATGGCTCACTACTTTCTCTGGGCTAAAAAGTTTCAAAATGAAACGCCAGTATGCGCAGCTACTTGTTGATCCTGAGGACTCTTTAGGCTTGAATGAAATGTTGGAATTTACCTTTTCCCCAAAAAGTATTACTTTATTTTGTGTGATGCTAATTAAAACACAGCTTTATTTGACCATCTAGAGGCCAATCCTAACCTCTTGAGACTCAGCAGCTGTTAGCCAAATGAGCTGAGAAAACTATTTTATAGCAGTTTGTTCTCATACCTCAGAGAACCTTGGAGGGGCGGTGCTGCCTCCTCTCCTCCTCCCAGCTCCTGGCTCTCGCAGCCGGGAAGGCTGGCTCGGGGCGTGCGCTCCAGTGAGCAGCTCCCAAAAATACTCAGAGGGGCGGGGGGCAGAGGGGGTGAGACAACTAGACAGGAAGACAGATCCAGATCGATGGAAAAGAGGTGAAGAACCACCATCGAACTTCGCGGCTGCAGATTTCTTTTACTTGTTGTAATTTCTTCTCACTTCAAAACCTCATTACGCGCACTGATCCTCCTGCTCGCCAAACTAAGAAGATGCCCAAATCTTCACCTTGCGTCTCCCTCTGGCTGGCATCTTTGGCCTCTTTGGTGGTGCAATCGGTGCTCTCTTCCTCCTACACGTCTTCCTCGGCATATCAGAGACCAGGGGCCAGTGCGAAGCGGCCGGGCTTCATGGAGAGGACGCTGATTCTCCTGGATGTAAACACCCGCAGTCCGATCAGAGTCCTTAACGAGAACTTCCTCTCTCTTCAGCTGGACCCCTCGATCATCAAAGACGGCTGGCTGGACTTTCTGAGGTATCAAAGAGCATTCCAATCATATCGATCTGTAAAAGGTTTTGCGCTTCTTTAATACATTACGCATGCAGCCACGTTGTCTGAATTGAGTGAATCAGCACGTTTCTTCCTCTGCCAGAGTAATACTGAGTGGTCCACGACAACAAATTACCGAGGTATTCCCCTCGAGACTGGTAAACGGCACACGTATAATCAACTAATTTGATGACGTCGATAGGGAACGGTTATCAATGGCTATTCATTTGGAGTTCCCCCTGATATACTGCAGGGTAGCTTAGATTTTGTACAGATGATCCTGTTAGCAGTGGACACCGTTGTGTGGCCTTCGTGTATCAAGTTCAGGGTGCATGATGTCGATTTCAAAAGTTGTAAATCTAATTTTGTTTTTCTTTTTACTCGAATTTAATTTTACGTGCATGGGCCAAATGCTACGCACGGTTATTTGAAAAAAAAAAAAAAAAAATAGGCCTATTGGGTAAGTGTAACATGCATGGGGAAAAGTGACCTAATTTAGGCTATTCTGTGACTTCTAACCTTCATTTCACACAACAGTTTAAACTTCTCTGATGGGACGCACAGTAAGGCTCTTAAGTCTGCATCACATTTTCAAAACCCAGACTTGTCATCCTAGAAAATGACTTATGGAGGTCCCATGTAAAGCTAGCCTTGTCCTGTCAAAACACACAGACTATAATGAGTCATACGATCCTCGATTAGATCAATCAGAAATGATCCTTGAGTCAAGTAGTTGGCAAATCATGTTGTATCTTTGTTACACAATTTACTGACAAAAGGTAAGAGGACATGCTTCAATGCATCTTAACTCCACCATTCACTCTCTAAAAAGGGGAGACAATAAAAAAACTGTTTTATTATTTTACAATAAGTGTATGAGACCACTTTTAGTTTCCTATAGCATCATGTAGGCTGAATCACATGTTGTTCAAAATGTCTTTCTTTTGTATAAACTCCTTACTTTTATTTAGGTCTTAACTAATGTTGTTTTAGTAATTAATTTAGAATATACACATTTACCCTCATTCACTATAATTGAAATTATGTTGATTTGGTTTTAATAACCCTGCATGATATGAAGCAGTTGGTACAGTCGCAACAGACCTGTTTGCCGGCACTTTATACATCTATCATCACTTTTTTTTATTTTAGCATGTTAAGCCGATAGCTATGTAGCCTAGACCATAAATAAACACTAAATGAGTCACAACAACAAAAGAGAAGTCCCAAAATTGAACATTATTCGTTTTTGACAAATTAAACCCCCTTTTACACAACAGTAACCTTTCCAAGCCTAAACAGATCACTTATAGGCTACTGATCTCATTCCAGTTAACTTCTATGAAATAGCCTGGTTGACGTGTTATTTTGTAATAGTTTTTAAATTAATTACCTTCATGTTTTCACTTGTAGAAAGCTCATTAAAAAAAGGTAGGGATATGTATATAGGCTACTTGTCCTTTACAGCTGACAATGAAAGAAGCAACATATTATTGGCAAAGTTTAATTTAATTTCCTTTAGTCTCCGTTTATAGTAAGTAGGCCTGAGTAAGTAATTTAAATGTAAAATATTGGACATGAACCCGTGCATCCTCTGAGCGTTTTGGAGCCCATTTGGGTCACTTATCATTCAGGTAATTCTGTACTTACTGTACCCTTCATCAGCGCTTTCCTACCGGCTGACAGATGACGTTGAAGCCGCTGCCTGTTGCTTTGGGCCTCTGGTGTTAATGGGAAAACCAGGAAGCGAGTTTTGTGATGGGCCTGAACTGCGTTCACAGCTAAAGCATAGGCCAGTTAAATCACAATTCATTCAAAACTCTATTTTCTGCTTCTCACAAATATTTACACTCTAAGTCTGTAAAAAATACTATTAACGAAAATAAAGAAGTGAACATTTAACAAACTGGTGATTTATATTATTATTATTTTTACTAGGTTATATCGAAGCTACATCACAACATTTTAACAACACATATCTGACACTATTAACGTCATATTTCTTACGTTGGTGTCTCGCGCCGTGTGTCCTCAAGCTCCAAGCGGCTCGTGACCCTGGCGCGCGGCCTGTCGCCCGCCTTTCTTCGTTTTGGAGGAAAGAGGACCGACTACCTTCAGTTCAACAACCACAAGAACCTGGCGAAGTTCAGAGGACCGGGACCAGACTATTACCTGAAGAACTACGAGGACGGTAATAAGACACGACAGCTCGTTTCCTCTATTTAATGTGAATTCTTATAAAATTTCCTAAGCGGTCTGTTTCTTGTCTATCAGCATTTTTCCTCCTCACGTCTCTCCTTTGTCTCACTACGACTCTTTCTAAAATATGTTTCTTTTGTAGCCTATTTGAAACAACGTACATTTCTTGCTAAACCATAGGAAGCCAGTTTTAGGGGTACCTCACTAACCCACTAACTAACTAACCCACCCTGTAATGTAGGCCTACCATGTTTTTATTAACTTCATAAAATAACATTTTAGATAGAACCTGTTTAAAGAAAGTTCTTCTCCTATCAATAATTCCTCCAACTTCATATATAGTGCCAACACCCTCCCCCCTCCCATATATTAAATACATATTATCATTATCTTTAAATAATGCACAATAAGGTTTTATTAAACTACAACCAAAAGTAGCCAACATGGTGAATAACTTATCAAAAAAAAAAATCAATAATGTAGAGTGTTGTTTTATTGTTAAGCTAATGTACCCTTTTTGACTGACTTACTTTTAGCCAGTGCAGTCCTAAAAAATGCAAACTATGTAGACACCATTGTTTTGGTCACATGATAAATACTTTCTAATATGACAACAAATAAATCAACATAGCGTTGATGTCTTTCATCTATGTCGGCTTGCAAATATGGGTTGGTTTACTTTTCTAGTTTGCTACTTACATTTTTGTTTGTGATGTATCTCAACAACATAATTATGTTTCCACTTTAATTAAGAAACATTATTTGTCATAAGGTAAAGTAGCCTACATGTTTGATAGTTTGTTTCAAAATACAACTTACAGCAAAAGCCTGGACCACCTGTCGGAAAACCAAACATCTGTCTCGTTTGTCTTTCTTTTAATGTATTTTTTTCCTTTATTTCTTCAAACTTTGCCGGCTTGCAGACATCGTGCGCAGTGATATTGCATTGGACAAACAGAAGGGCTGCAAAGTGGCCAACCATCCTGATATAATGCTGGAGCTACAGAGAGAGAAGGCTGCAACCACACAGCTCGTCCTGCTGAAAGAGCAACTGTCCAACATCTACAGCAACATTACAATAACAGGTAGGAGATCACACACACAAAAATGTCTTTTTTCTCTCTCTACATGTTGGCCTTGGTCTGAGCTTTCAAGGTCACAAACACTCGTGCACTGCACATACGTACATACTCACACAAGGTTCAAAGCATGCCAATGGAAACCATCAGCTTTCAAAATGACAAATGTAATTTGTAAAGGAGGAATGTGGGGATGGATAGAAGGGTGCAGCAGCAGAGGCTAGTAAACAGAGCACTGACGTTTTCGCTGGTTACAGTTAACTCAAACCGACCGCAGAAGAAGTCTGGAGTCTTGAATTTGGGTGGCCTGCTTTTCTTATCAGTTATTGTGATTGATTTTGATGGAATTAAGGAGCTGAAAGAGAAGAGAGTAAATAAGGAAATTGTCTGTTAAAACTAGCGCAGTGTTTGGATTGGTCCATAAAGAGGCGCTTGGTTGTGAGTTGCCTTTAGGAGTAGTAGAAAGGCTCAGTTGACTCTTTCATGTGGTTTGGTTTCAGAGGGTAGATTTGAAATAAAAGGGTTTTTTTTTGGTTGAGGAGGTAATAAAAAACCTTAACAAGGCTCAACCAAACATTTAGTAAATAATAGAAGTGATAGAAAGCACAAAAAGTTTAACTTCTACCCCTTGAGCAAAACCATTAAAATAAAATACCTCTGCTATTCTTCACTTCTCTGCTCTGTTTTAATAAAGACAAACACAAACTCTCTCCTCTTCAGCATATTGAAAAGACAGTAGGTGTGGAGTTTTTTTGTGTCGGCAGGATACATTTTTCAAAACAGAGAGCCGCCCTATATGCGAGTTTGAAAGCCAGAGAGCTCCTGAGAAAATCACAGTGGACATGAGAATTCAGCGCCCAACCCAATTGAAGAGAATATTTAACGTTTTTTTCTAACAGAGAATTGAAATGGTTAGAGGTAAGAAACAGATGTTCCTTGTAGATCCAGAGAAATATGAATTATTCAGCTATACATTTTGAAATGAAGTTGACAAATTAGGTAAGACAAACAAATCTACTTAAAGTGAACCCAGTAGAAAACGCCCCCCTGTTTGTCAGCGAATGAGGGCTCAAGGCGGATATGAACAACTTGGATCAGCTGCATATTTTCAGATAGCCTCAAGTGCTTCAGTCAAACCATTGCCTTGTTGTGTTTATCATAATGGGCAGATGCAGAGAGGGAGAATTTAGATCTGTTTGTGTGAGGAGGGTCAGTTCACAAGTTCAATTCAGGAGTCCTAAAGCTCCCTGAGTTTAATGTTATACTGCTGCAACTGTGCTAATACGTAGAACTTATAACCGTTTAAGTCTTTAATTTTGCCGACGCAGTAACTTTGTAAGGGGAGTATTTTATAAGGTCTACATCAGGCTTTTATAGTTGAGAAACCTTTGTAATGTGATTCTGAAGGAGAGGCAGGAAGAGACTTGCATTTTCTGTCTATTTTTAATCCAATTACAAGGCTCTATTAGCATGGAGGTTTCTGAAACAATTTGCCAAAGCATTAAAGTACAACTTGGAAGGTTTATGCCAAGGTTGAGGCCTCATGCATTGGCCCCGGGTTTGACTCTGGCCCTTGATGCTAAAAGGTGCACGTCATCCCCGCTCTTTCCCACATTTCCTGTCTTTCTTTACTTTTTCGCTGATAAATCCAAAGGCAGGGGCGTAGGTACGGTAGCCTAGTGGTTAGTGCATGCGCCACATGTACAGAGGCGCAAGTCCTCAAAAGCGGGCGGCTCATGTGCGGACTCAACCTGTGGCTCCTTTCCTGCATGTTATTCCCCTCTCTCTCTCTCTCTCTCTCTCTCTCTCTCTTTCTCTCTGTCATGTCTCTAAATAAAGGCCAAAAATAAATGTTAAAAAATAAATAAATCCAAAGACAAAAAAAATATTTTTACAAATTTAGAAACAGTAACACTTTCCTAACATTAAATATAGAAACATATGAAAATACCCTTTAAACCATATACAAAATAATAAATTATGCTGACTTTAAACAATAAAAAAAACGTGTGTTTGGAGTTTCGTAAGGCTCTGTGTTTGTTAATGTTGTTCGCTTGTGTGAATGTGTGTGTGTTGTTGTTATCCCACCATCTTTATATCTGGCAAAACACAGTTATAAGAGAAACTTAACAAAAACA
This sequence comes from Labrus bergylta, assembly GCF_963930695.1. Taxonomy (NCBI): domain Eukaryota; kingdom Metazoa; phylum Chordata; class Actinopteri; order Labriformes; family Labridae; genus Labrus; species Labrus bergylta. Next base: position 24,307,793 of record NC_089204.1, read on the forward strand.
AATTAATGTTTAATAATTTTATGTAGGAAGGAGATATAGGCCCACACACTTGCTCAAATGCCACAAAAAGTATGGAGCAAGTGTGTTTGGGCCTATCTTCTTCCTGAGCCTGCTGTTTTTGCACTGCCCCGACCTACGTGATGTGCGTATAACTACCTCCTTTTACTTTGTATATTTATATAAAAAATAACTCTGTGATATATTACAAAGCTCTACATTATCAAATCCATATTTTCCAAAATGTTGTGAAATTGAAAAAAATTGCTGTTAACTAATAGATATCTGATATCCTTTTCTTTTTCTTCTTTTCCACACATGTGAGACAGTGCTAATGTTTCTCAAAATGATGTCCATATTTCCCATAAAACCCCGCCGCTACTTCCTGTCACTTCAGAGATGTTATTCGACCACTGGCTCATTTGTGCAGCTGCTGCATAGAGGCTGACTGAGGCGAGCACATTTCTCCGTTCTAGTAAAGAATAACAAACATAGTCCTGATTTACTGATGATAAAACGTGCAAAGATACTTTAAGCTTCTTCTAACGCTGTGCAGACTTTAATTACTTTGGTTAACTGCCTACAATTGAAAAATATTCAAACTGATTATACAGGTGGGCCCATAATGAAATAAAAACAGAAAATATTGATGCAGTGAAACTTATGGTAACAATGAATCACAACCGAGTCTCATTTTCCCACATACTGGAGATTTTTGCATCATTTTACTGATTGATTGGGCCCCAATGGGAATCTTTGTCTTGTTATCTATGAACTCCTGCTGGTATGATGTTTTCTATCAAAGAGAGAAGTAAGGCTGAGAGGCAGAGAGCATCTTTGAGAAGGTACTATTGTTGTTATCACGCAGAACAGCGGGGAAGACGGAGACGAAGCCAAGGAGAAGGCTTTTATCCACAGTGGGCTGATTTACTGTGAAGTGTTCTCACAAAAACACGCATTGTTCAGTTTTTTTGGCAATTTGTGCCTTAATAAGTCTACAGCTGTGAGAGACTAGACGCTCTGAGAAGAGTGAGGGAGTGACATGCAGAAGAGGGTCGATGGCCTGAATCGAACCAGGGGGGAGTCAGCGAGGGTTTATGAGGAGGATAAGTATAGTGAAAAATGTCATTATTAGTTTACAGTTATTTTAAAACAAAATACCACAATTTACATGATAATGGTACAGTAGCGTAGCTTGGCCATTTCCTAAAACGACATTATTTAATTATTAAGGGATTACACGTTGCAAGTCTGCAACAGTGTCTTAATTAAGCTCTGCTGTCACTATGATTCTCGATGGCACAATAGTTGTCCCAGTGTGAGCAAAAATAAATAAAATTAAATAAGATAATAATACATTTTTAAATAGCTTTCAGGTAAAGTGTTTTTTTAAGCAAACCCAGCATGAGGACAGCAATCAGGTTCATGTATGGAAATTAGTATTGGAAGAAAAAAATTGAATGAGAATGATTTGAGAATATTTTTAAATATTGTTTTTGAATTTGGAGCTTCTGTTTTATTTTGGTAGTGAACAATTTAGTCTTGTGGAATTTACTATAATATTTGTACTGCCTTTTGTCCCTCTTTGGCGCCCCCTGTGGACAAAGCAGTATGCCCTATATCTTTGCTGATGATGATCATAACACTTTCTAGCCATGTTCTCTGACAAAAGTTTCTTCCTTTTTTGTTTAAAATGTCCAACGTATTGTTCACTATGAAACTTTCCTGTGTAAAAAAAATTGCTGCGTCTGCAGCATGCTGTTAATCTCCTCATCTGACACCTACCCAGCGGCCGTGGTAACAGAAATGATATATTAACTGTGATGGAATAATAAATCTTCTCTCTGTTGGACTGGTTCGCTTTTTTCAAGTCAAACAAATGTATCAGTTTTCACTTTAGTCTTTCATAGTCTGCTAAAAACTCCAAAAAAGGAGCTTTAGTTTGGGAGATAAGGCAAAAGAATAAACCTAAGGATGCTGAAAACTACAGAAACTACCAAATGTTTGCATTACAGTCTCGTTATTACACTTTGAACTCCAAGAATGTAGTGTAAACTAGAATCAGTGCAAACTCTTCCCATCTCTGTATACAATCACACAGAGGCACTAGGGATGTGTTTAAATATGGTCTGGCAACAATCAGCCAAGTTTGTGTGTGTGTGTGTGTGACTCTGTGTGTGTGAGTGTGTGTGTGTGACTCTGTGTGTGTGTGTGTGTGTGTGTGTGTGTGTGTGTGTGTGTGTAGGGGAAGGCAGGTGGTGTTTAAAGGACCTTTAACAGTCTTGCTCCATCCTTTTCCACTCACCAATGCATGACCTCTGACCTGGGCTTGTTAGAGCTATCAATAATGGGGCCACTCTGAGCTTACACACACTCTTTCAGTGAGGGAGTGAGTAAGAAAAATACCCCGAGCACAGACAAAGTCAGGATCACCATCATCTCACGTCTCTCTGCAGGAGTTTATCCCTCCATCAGCGATCACGTCTTCATTGTTCTTCCTCTTACTCCATCAGTTCCTTTATGTCCACAACTTAACACCTCCCCGATCGTTCTCTCGCTCATGTTTACTGTTAGTCTAGCTGTGTATATTGTGACTTCATGTGAAAGTCTTGTGTTTATTTGACACCTCTGAAAATGAGGCAGTCAGTCCGTTCAACTTGTGACCTCAAAGGCCTCATCCGTGTGTTTAAGGCTCAACGGATAAACACAACTCTATTGAGGAATTCCTATACTGTGTTGTTCTTATCGTCCATGGCCGGCCAACCATTATTTGCGAACATGTACGAGGAAAAAATCTTCCCAAAACAGAGAAACTGGAGAAGCATGAGTCAAACATAGGATGTTTTTAGTTATAAGGTCTGCAGCTGATCTTGAGACCAGGGATAGAAAACTTGTTTTGCTTTTTTCTGTTGGCGGGATCATGGGTTTCTCTTAAAATGTTTTCTTTGATTTTCAAGAGATAGGAAACATTGTGCACACCTGAAAAGGATTAATAATTTAATCAATTGCAGCGAAAGAGTTTGAGTCTGCTTTTCAGTCCAGCTGCGAAAAGCTGCAATATAGAAAAACTGCATCAAGTTGCCGCCACAATGTTTTGTGGTAGAGAAATGCCAAAATGTATTTTTTCACACTTTTTCCAGACCAGACACATTTAGAAACAAAATATAACTTACACATTTATCATGTACGGGTGCAAGCAGCTTCGTAAATACAGCAAAGCAAAGTTTTTATGTCATATTGTATTAGAGGTTGAGTCACACCTTGGACATTTAGATAATTTAGAAAATTAAGCTAATTTCTGTTTTTTGCAAATAAGTAGCAACAGGACATAGATGGAGAAGGTGGAGGGAAGTGGAGCTATCTGGATGAAATGGAGGGCCTAAGTAGGACCTACAGTAAGAAGTATGGCGCTTTAGTGGTTGCTGGTGTACCTCAGACCATTGTGTAGGCACCCAAATTACAGAGGCAGAGACCTCAACGCACTGGGTACTGCTACAACTCCTGGCCTGTGACCGTTTGGTGCATTCCCCCCCCCCCGCCGCCCCCCTCTCTTCCCCACATTTCCTGTCTCTCTGCAACTGTCCTATCTAACAAAGATTTAAGATAAAAACTGTAAGGTTGAAAAAGTAGCTTCAGTAACCCAGATGTGTGGAAGCCAAGTCCCATTTGAACACATTACAGAGCCAGGATCAAATGTGAAGACGTTGGTTTGTTGCGAGACTTTACATTTCATGCAACCCGTAAGGAACTTTTTATTTCTTTAAGTTTTGCAACCCCTTTAGACAATGCATTACATCAAATCTCTTTTGTGATTCTGCCCTGTCCAAATGTGTTGAAAACACCCCGTGCTTAGTCAAGTTACTTCTCAGGAGGAAATGTAAACAAAGGCTCTTTCACACCCTGGCATCAATGACATCTATTAAAATAACCGCACAGAAATTGTCAAACTTCTTGCTGATGTTTGGATTGTTTCTTTTGGGGGGGTCATCCATAGGCATCTGTATTAAATTGACTGTACTTCATGAGCAGTTAGTAACTCCTCTTATTGTGTTTAAGGTGCATTACTTCAATGTTAGATGAGTCTAGTTGGCTTCATGATCAGGCACATGGCAAGCAGCCTGACATCATGATTTAGACTCTTCTCTTTCCTTCTTTTCTAGTCTGATCTCACGTGAATGGTATCAAGTGGCACAAATGTTTACAGTGTCTAATCAGTTTTTAGATTTAAGTCAACATGGTAGAGTATATCAGACACTTATACTCGAGTCCCTCTCTTTGAACTGACATAGCGGTGCAGCAGTCACAGCCAGAAGCCTCTCAATAAGAGCCGCAGGGCTCCATTGAAAGGAAACATGAGAAGAACGACAATATAGAATAGTGTGAAGCAATACTAATGTAACCCTGCTTTCAAAACAAACATAAAGTGAGAGCAAGGATATTTTTTTTCAGCTGGGGTAGTGACTGTATGCAGACTGGTGTGCCCGCTGTTAACACTTGCAGAAAAAAATTCAACTTGATTAAACTTGTTTGGGGGCACAGTCCCTCCCTCCAGAACAGGATAATCTTGCAGGTACACTGTAGGCTAATTTATGCACATGCAGGAGCCTAGTTAGCTGCACTTTGGACTTTATATCATGTTGCATTTGACTTTCCTTCATCTTTGTGTGCGCAACGTTTTTGATGCCAAACTAGTGTAACTAAGGAGCACACATTTTAATATTTTACAACTGCTTTGGAAAAGTTATCCATCAGTAAAATATAATAAAATAGAGAAGGATTGTTTTAAATTCCTGTCCCTGACAATAAGCTGATGAGTCACTAAACAGGAGAGAGCGAGAGAGAGAGAGAAAGACGGAGAGCGAGAGAGAGAATGGCAGAAGATCAAATATCTGAAAAGTCAAACATGAGAAGCAGCCATAGAACGAGGAATTCACTAAACATCTGTGACTGGCCTGAAAATGTTTTCATCTAAACAAACTGGCACAGCTGTCTACAGTCAGAGGGCCTCTAGTTATAACTTTCTGTTTTTACTCATTTGAAAATCAAAACACATTTTCTTGAAGCAATGGGAAACATGCTCCATCCTTCTCATTAGTTCTGCTATAACTCCTCCCAGATTTTTATTCACTCTTTTTTTGTCTCACATTCAAAGTCCTCTGTAAGGAAAAAGCAGAATTGTTTCTCCTTTCTCTGCCTTGTCTCTTTGTTTAAAATCACCTAAATCCAAATACGCGCACACCACATAGGAGGTGTAAATATTGATGGATTGAGACTTTGGTGTTGCAGCTGCTTCAAGACCAAATCCATCCTCTCCTCAATGCCTCGTGCTAATTCATCAGAGTCTCTCCTGCCAAGTTTCACACTGTAACACTGCAGGTCAGCCATGACAGTATGAGAATGAATATAATCCGCTTTGATTTGTTGATATTCATATAGTGATATTATTGGATATGAGCAGTCATTATTGATGTTGGAAGGCACAAGGGTAGGACGAAGAGCGTTAAAGGTTATCTGCATGTTTTCATACATAATGGACTGCCCGATTTTTGATTTACGGAACAATCAAAGGAAAATGACCCTGGAAGCCTGCTGTGCTGTGCTGTGCTGCCAACGAGTGAGAGGAGTCTGACCTCATACATCTGCTGAAAGCATTTACGTTTGTAACAATATTACTACAAAAGCTTTGGAACACTATAAAATATAAACATCAAACATTGAATTAAAGCTATGTCTACTACAAAAGGTTATTCTGTCGACGACTTGCCCCCACAGCAAGGGGAAATAAAACATCTTTCTCTTATAGGAAAGGCTTTTTAACATTAAAAACACATGTTTCTTTAAATATATTTTTGGCCATGATTGGATAGGACAGCTGAAGTGAGACAGCAAATGTGAATGGAAAGGTCCGAGTTCGGACTCGAACCCACAGCCGCTGCGTCGAGGACTAAAGCCTCTGCACATGGGCCGCGTGACATAACCGCTAGTCTATTTGCACTCCAATGTTTTTGTTTTTTTTAGTAGAGAGGATAATATAGAATAATATAAATAATTCATTATTTTTCATATGTATGTTTATTAACTACTGCCAAAGACAACAGAGGGAGAACATCACACAGACTTAAGGAGGTCACTTATTGTCAGATGTAAGACAGATTGCTGATACAAATGTCACCCGTGCAAACTGAACTGAGAGAAAAGAGGAATCCACAGAAATACCAAGTTTGAATCTGAATGACTTTTAAATGAGCCATGAGTTTACTGTACCTAATTTCATTTGGACTCGGCTCAGTTTGGTTCTAGGGTTTCATTCAGGTTAAATTGTTTGTGGCATTAGATTAAATGATGCCAACACTTGTGACACTGTTGCCGATGATGTATTAAAACCAGAGCAGAGAGTATACTCTGGAGGTTGCCAACAGTGCTGAAGGCTTGATTCAGGCGAAACAAATTGAGATCTTGGCATTGTGTGGATCACCAACGACATCAGCTGTCTGAGTCTAGTCTTTAGAGCCAAACCTTCCTGGCAGCTACTGGACAAAACCGCATTTAAATAGCAAAAATACTCTATCATCGTCTCATTCAGCTTCAACTTGTACAGTATATTGTCTCTGCAACCATCTCTGAATATAAACATTCCTGCATTTACTTAAAATGTCATACATTTGTGGATTGGAAGGATACAGTTTCTTTCAGCCACTAAATGCCTCTCTACATTTCAGTTGACTTAAACTCATGTTTTTTCTTTTTCATTTTACATTGAATCTGTATGAAGAGTAATACGTTTAAGCACCTATGGAACTTTTATTTCATCAGGATTTTGGCAACCCCTGGGGACCATGCATCATGTCTTCACTTGTCGATTCGATGTGTAATATCCTCTAAAGAAAAAAATCCTGCTTCCTTTTAACCGGCTAGCGTACCACTCACTGTGACATTTGCAGAGGACCATGTAAACAGAGACTCTTATGGTTTGCATGCTGTGCTTGGCATCGTCAAATTCCAAACTGAGGCAGCAGTGACATTCATTTAGAATAAATATTTAGAAATCTCCTAGCTGATGGTCTGTTTTGCATTTGTAGGTCATTGGAATAAACTCCCTACATTGCATTTAAATAACTTGAATTATTAGATTGCTACAGTTACAAAAAGGGTGGCTTCAGTAAAGAGCCCTGTGGCACACCATAGCTCTACAGTTTCACACATGGAGGCTCTTTACGATGTAACAAAGAGGAGTATTTTTAGAACAAAGGAGCTCTGTTGGAACATGATTACATTTAACTTGACATGACCTTATGATACCTTAGTTTTTATTCTTACCTGTCAGTTTACAATCGTCAGCATGATGTGAGCTCAGCATGACAAACTCCTGACTGCCATGCTTTCTGTTTTTTCCCTTTATTCTTTCCACATGGCCTGCAAAGATCCAGAAGTGTCTGTTTTTCTTGATCTCAAGAATATCAGCGTGTTAAAATCCACGATGGACGTAACATGTAATTCCATGTGTTTGCAATATGCCCTGAGACAAGTGCCAGCAACCTGCAAATGAATGTCATTTTAATTGCCTGATGCATGGGAAATGTTTGAAAGCAGTCCTTCCTCTCCTATGATTGTTTGGCATGACATCCAACCTCCACATTTTTCCAAAGAACTCTAGAAAACATACGTTTTGTGTCAAATTTCAGTTCATGGCACTGTGTTCTTGAGTGCTGTGAGCCAGTTCGTATGGGATAGACCTGTAGCAGGAATGCTGGTATCTCTTGAGTGTGTGTGTGTGTGGGTGTGTGTGAGTGAGTGTGTGTGTGTGTGTCAGTGTGAGTGTGAGCTCTCTATTTGTCTCGATGATGTTCTTATCCTGAGGGGAAACATGCCTCCTTCATTACTAGCTAGACACATCTTATTTCCTTAATTTGACTCTCAGGCTGTTATCCGTTATTTATGTGATCGTGTTTATGTGTGCGCCTTTCTTTATTCATTCATAATGTTTGTCCTGAAAGTAGAGTATGTCTCTGAAGCTGTAAATACTGTTAAGAGAGGTCATTTGACGGAGTGTCTCAGTATGTTAAAATAATGTTTCCTCTTTCAACTACTTACACTGGAATTTAAGACACTCATTAGCGTCACACAAGTGTTTGCAGCTTTACTGCATGTGTGTGTGTGTTCATGGAAGGGGTTTTTCTTTCTTGTATTGAAAGAGTATCCCATAGTTTAAAACTTGAATAAAATACTGTCACCTCTTTTTCTGTCTTTAACTAAATGTAAGTTACACTCAGGGATTGTTTTCCCCTTCATTCTTTTCGTAACCTTAACGTTTTTAAGATACTAGTTTGCAATGGAGAATTTTTTAAAGACAGAACATAGAGTTTAGGAAATTGCATCATCTAACAAATTTGTATCTGCCAAATTTATCTGCAAATTTGCAGACAGTGTCTGAGTTTAACCAACTCTGAGTAATTTCAAACTCAAATGTGAAATTTCAATCATTTCTCTTTTCTACTCCTAGTCTGTACCTCATTGAGTTAGTGCAACACATGTTTTATATCACAATTTGAATTATTAGGGTTGGTTAAATTGTTTTTCTTCTCTTTTAAATATTTTCCTAAATGTGCAAACTTGCTCATTTAAATAAGGAAATGCCAGATTGTATTTATACTTGAGCACTGAGGGCATTAATCTAATTCCCAGTGTCAAAGCGACCCCATATATTACTGTAAATTCTAGAAAATGTTGCTTGCATAAGACTTTGGCATTCCTCTCTTCTGGCCACTTGTGAATCCCCTTAATCCCTCCTTTCTCACTCTCAGCATATGGTTGGTTGTATTGTGTTGGACCTTGTCAGAGGCCATCTATCACTCAGTGGTGTCCTGCTGAGCAGGAGATCTGCAATGCAGCTCTCAGGCCCCGAAATAAGAAAACAAGAGGGAACAAAGTTAGAATAAAAGAGAGGAGAGAGAGAGGGAGGGGAAAGGGCATTGAAGGAGTGAGAAATGAAATAATAGCAGCAGACAGATGGTAAAAAAAAACAGAAGACAGAATAGAAGGAACAACGAGAAAACATAAAGAACAAAATCTAAAGTTGAATAAAACATATCCCACATGTAAGGCCAAGAGAGAGTGTTTCTGCTTTTTACCCTTCCAGCCAGTTCGAGCAGTTAGGACTGACTGACGCAGCTGACACCTGTGGCGTAAAAACTCTGCCTTCAAGGTAGAGAAAACCTCTAAGTGCTCAAGGTTCAGGAGCTTCAGTCCTGTTAGACTCCCAAACCGCCTCAGAGAATAAAAACAACTTCAAGCTCTCCAAAGAAAACATTTTTCATAAAAAGTGCGTTTTCAAGATACTTGCTTAAATTAACATACATTTCTGTTTTATATTTAGATGAAGAAAACCAAAGGGCATCTTTTCACATGATTTCCATGTCTTCTTAATATGATTGACTATAGTTTAATTATTTCTGACGTACTTATGTCTAAATAAATAAAAAAATGTTGTATTTATATCAATTGTATAATCGGATAATGCTTAGAAAACAGTTTGACACCGTGTGCCTTTGTTGTGTGAAATCAACAAAGGTTAAAAACACACAGAATAATCAGGAAAAGGTGTCCTTCCTCATTGAAGGGTTCAGAAGGAGACTAAAGCTTTACCTGCTCCAGAGGCGTTGCTCCTGGCTGTCAGTGATCTCTGACCCTCACATAAAACAGGAACACAGTTTTGTGCCTCAGAGGGATGTTGTGAAGAAGCTACTTCCTCATTATTCTGTGTCTTAAGATGTTGTCTGAAGAGGTCAGAAAACATCTGCTTGTTAGTCTCAAATAAAAGCAAGAATGGTAATTTGATATTCATGAGCCTGGAACACTTATCAAAAGAGTCTTTTTGTCCATTTGTATTTAGTCCAGGTTTTGAATGAGATAAAACAGCCCTGGCATATTCTGTGTGGAATGGCCAAAAAATGTTACATTCACTTGCATTTGAAATTTAAACTACAGAAACACTTAATAATAATGCCAGACAACCTCAACCTGGAACTGGAAATAAACAGCCTAATAATAAAATCACACTTTCTAAACTTTCAAGAAACAAGTGTAGAAACCTGCACTCCATAAAAAGTGTTCCTACTTAGATCACCTGCTTGAAGTTACGCTGCAGTCAATGTTAATATATCTCTGTCGCCTCTTTAATATCTCGCCCTGTTAAAGTCAAAATTGTACCTGCTACAATCACTAAGATTATGCATATCAAAGGATCTATCGCAATACAAATGAGTTTTGAATAATAAAATAAACGTTTCATCATAAAACACTTCAAAATGTCAGCCTCGAGATATTTTTATTTTTCTCTCAAAAATGTCCCCATTTTAGCTTTCTTGGTACTTCATTAACAATTTTATTAGTATTCTTGTTCCAACTGTTCCTCGAATTCAACTGTCTATCTTAATTTTCCGCTTGATTGTTGTCATTATTTGTATAGATCCACTTGGGAGGAGACAAAGACCATATCCACTTGTCATACAGTATAGGTAGCCGGTTGGTGATTTTGAGCGCCATAATCAGAAAGGCAGTTCAAAATTTAGAGGTCTAAGGTTGGCGGGTCCCATAGGTGTAATTGCCCATGTTGAATCTACCAGAATGGCCAGATAACCTTCAGTCCTTTGGGGCTTGAAATATCCTGTAATCACTAATATTTAGAGACAAAAATTAAAGTGAGTTAAGATATGAATGGCTGTAATCTGGGATCTATAATTCCTTAATAATGTGTGTGTGTCCTTTGCTAAAGCTGCATTTAAGTTCATATGAACAACAAACACATTCTCCCTTATCTGTAACTGAAAGAGGTACCTCACTGTAAGAACTACATCCTGATTTGCTGAGGTGAAGCAACGTCTCCTGACTCGCATGCAGACCTCAAATATTGGAACTCAGTGATCCAGAAAAATGCACTGAAATGGGATAGGATAGGCACTTTATTATCATTGCATCAACTAATACAACAAAACTTTTTTAGCAGAAGTCCTATAGCATGACAAAGTTGAGTAGTAAAACTATGTATCTGAAGCTATATGCATGCAAAAATAAATAAAGTAGCGCTATATAATAATAAATGGATACAGTAAAAACAGTACAGAGACATTAGTTTAAATTAAAACGGTCTAGCCTAGTGGCGAACTTAAAAATTAAGTTAAACGATTCAATACTAAAGAGTGCTCTGACTTTGTACTTTTGGTAAATGTTGCTGGTTATAATGAATTGCTTCTGCATGCAAACAAATCATAACCAGCCTGGATAATTTAGTCTGAAAAGTTTCATATTTTGAGTGTAAAAATGAAACAGATTTAATCTTTTATTGACTTTCAAATTCCTGATGGGTAACATGAATATTCAGTCTTATGCACAATTGCAGAGGGAGCACATTGGTTACTGCCTGGTTAGAAAAGTTACTAATGTGCCTCAAATAATGCTTTTTAAGGGGACAGGGATACTTTAATGACTCTAAGCTTCATCAGACCTCAACCATATATGTCCTTGATATCCTGCCTCATTTTAGAAGCCTCAATGCAACAGGTTTACTTCAACATAATAAAGAGCAGACTCTGAAAACCGACTCAAAAAAACATAAAAAAAGTTGCTTTCCAGATCACACAACCCAGATATCAGAAATCAAAAACCGACTTTGCAGCTGCCTTTTCCCCATTTAAATTTCTGTTTTTGTTTGTTGTGAAAAATACTGAACAGCTTAAAGCCTTTAAAGACTACACTTTGGCTTTTTGTTTACACTTTTAGTTGAGAAAAATGCTGTAAACTGAAGTGAGAAAAGTACGATGGGCTGTGTGTCGTAGTTCAGAACCCACATCTCTGTCAGCGCCTGTATATTTGTTTAGTTTTAAGTCTTTAAGTATGCTACAAACTTGGACGGACACATATGGAAACCAGTGAAGGCTTGGCTGTTAGGTTGGTAACCTACTTTTACTGAGACGAACAACAGATAGTGGTTTGGCTATATCTGAAGATCAGTCACCTCCGAAAAGTTTATTGGCTCATTAGAGGCCTAATGGAAGCTTGATGTTAGATGTGTGACCAAATTGTTTTCTCTCTCATAAGCCAAAGTCTCCCTTTGTTTCTGTTTTTGTTAATTGGCTTAAGTATCCAGTAATTGGTGCCTTCGTTTTTTTTTATTTGGAGTTTTTATTAGATGCTGGGTGATGTATTGTTTCAAGATGACAGAGAAAATATGAAACCTTCTTTTATGGGGTTTCATCACTTAAGCAGTGCAGCCCATTTCAGCATTTTTAGTCTGTAATATACAGCTGTTTATTTGTTGTTAGGAAATAAAGACAGAAGAAAAGAAGATGGGGAAAAAAAAGAACTGGTCTTAACTGGGTCTCACGTTTGAGGAATCTCACCTCCTATAGTTGCCCTCCAAGCCCTTTACTCTGAAGCAGTTTGATTCTAAAGGCCTGTGAGACACATCACTATGTTATTGAAGGAATTTTATGAGTCCATAAGTGTGTAATGAAATTTGCCTCGGTCACAGGAGTGCAGCACGGAAAGGAAAAGTGGAATTGAATTTTCGGTGGTATTTTCCTCAGACCTGCATTCCCTTAGGGAGTGTACAGGGTACTGTGTGCAGTGGCCCAGGCAAGGAGAGGCCAAGTGAAACTTTTCCCTGAGGTTTTGAACCTCTGCTGTGAATGGCAAGAGCCAACACCTCTAACCAGGAGCAGATGTGTGGCAGACTTGGTTTGGCCCGGTCCCTCTCCTGGCATAGTTTGAAAACTTGGGTCTGATGCAGCCAGCTCGTAATGCTAATAACATGATTACATGTCCTTCATTCTCTCTTCAGTGACCTGACTTTTAAATGCCTCAGTGAACTTTCACGCGCCGTCGCTCACATCAGCATTAAAATCCCCCACTAGAGAGATGCTACAGGTGATGCGTTATGTTGAGCATGATATTACCTTGTATATTTTACAACATTACTATTGTCTTTTAATCTGTAGCTTTCGGGTATAATTCGAAATAAGGTGTTAAAAAAAATTAAGTATGGGGCGCCGGTAGGCTAGTGGTTAGTGCGCGCGTCCCATTTACGTAGGCTATAGTCCTCCAAGTGGGTTTCCCGGGTTCGAATCCTAGCTGTGTCTTTCCCACATCTCTCTCTCCAAGATTTCTCACTATCCTATCTCTACAATAAAGGCATAAAAAGTCCCAAAATAAACCTTTAAAATATATTTATATATTCTTTTACTATAAAAAGGTAATACTCTGTCTCCTTTGTTCAAAAAGTAAATGAGAGAAGATGCTGGTAAATGACAGGACACTCTTTCTTTTCATCGTGTAAAACCTCCTGGGGTTTTCATCCTATAAAACTGACATTTTTTAAATCCTCCAGATGTTACCAAAAACGTTCACTCCAGCCAAATGGGAACCACCTTTTTTCACACTGACTAAAAAACCTTAAAAATGCATCTTTAGCTGTGTAAACTATAGCTGACATAATATTTCATTGTGTTTCTGTTCAGTGTATTTACAAAATTGTTTAATTTCCATGCAAAACTTCCGTCTCATTAGTGATTCTTTGTTTAATAATTGCTAAATATTGTTATTTTTTCACCAGCTCCACACTTTGCAGATTAAAACAAATTTGAACATAAATTATGTTTTGTATCATATCATGACAAACATCTTGAGATGTTTGAAATTGAATACATTTCTTACCGACCTCAGTGCAAAGTGGTCCAAAATGCTTCAATTAAACTTTTTATAGACCTTTTTGTAAACGTTTATTCAGATGCCTGGGTTTATAGTAAAGATTTGACAGATCGCAGTTTTTTGAGGTTTTCCACAGAGGGTGTTAATGAATCCCTATTTATTTGTAAGACTGGAAAAAAATCTGCATGTTTATTTGAAATCTTTTAGCGCACAATATGGTTGTTGCATCAGTTGAAAGCGCCACCACAAGTGTGAAAGAAGTAAAGCAGAATGTCTTTTTCCCCAAACATCAAACATCTGAACAGACTAATTAACCAAAACATGATGTAAGAAAAAACAAATCCAATCCTCACTTGCGTGCAAACCTCTGTCAAACATGCCGTTGCCAAGATGGAGAGCACAAATGGTGGGGAAAAAGTGTTTCGATTGTGTAAATAAACTCAGATTCTTGTAGAGCAGCGTCAGGTGCTCATCAGGCTGGGATTAGGAACCTCAGCAATACCCACCAGAAGACAGTTGTGAGACTTAAGGAGGTATTTGTCAAGGAGACTGCTGGAAAAATACCCATTTCTCTTTCTCAATAAACACCAGGCAGGAAAATCCATCACAGTCCAAATCCCAACTTTGTCATAACGAGTTTCTGCAGGAATTCAAATGGGACTTAAAAGTGAAGAGTTATGAGAAGAGAGACCGTGGCAGCCTGAGGCAGGTGCCCCCCGTAGTGTTCGTCCTACATGTGGACAGCACTTTGGAAAGGAAACCATGATTCTTTCTCTTTAAATCTTTTTTCATGCAATGCTGTGCTGTAGCAACATTTCATTATATTTACAACGTATAGCAGGACACATTAAAAGTGTTTGAACATCCTAAAGCTGCGCAAAAGAGCTGCTCTTTAATGGAAGTTTAAGCTTTTTACAATAATTTATTTCATGTAGATGCATCACAAAAAATGAACAAACATTGAGTCATACGTTTAGAATTTGTTTTCATGTGAGGCAGCCTTTTTTCTAAATCAAATTATTTCCTCGGCTTTAAATGGTTTACAATAATTACACGCATTTGTAAAGGTTATTTCCAAGGATCATTTTGAAATTATCCCATAAATGTATAAAATGATATTAAATTATTCGTCCAATTATGTTTCATTTAGTCAATTATCAGTCATTATATTATGAAATAAAAATATATATTTACAAATCGCTTACTTAGTCAGGGTGGTCAGCATGAAATTATTATTAAAAACATAGAACTGTTGAAATGCAACCCAGTGATTGTGTACTTGTTGAATCTGGCTCTTCTCATTCAGCTGAAGACAGATCCTCCACTTTAACTAAAGCATAACTAATGTGTGTGGATATGGTTTGAGAGTGGAAGATGATTACTGTGATTATGGTGATTATTCTCGCATTGAAATGGAGCCTGGGATACTGTGTGTTTGCTTTAGTGGACTGCTCGGGATCTGGTCTTCATAACCCTCATCCATCACAAGGCCTGGGATCAAAGATACACTTCCAGAGAGGGGATTGTAGCAGATGTGCTAAATACCTCTAAAACAAATGTTGTGTTTGTCCTTGGTTCTCCAGTTGTGTGATTTTTTTATCATGATGAATGTCAAAGTGTTAAAAGAGGCATTTGCTAAGAACCTGGTTGTAATTGGATGGATGAGTCATCAGTGATCTGCACTGTGTTTGCAGCATAAGCAGGTGTTTCATGGAAAGAGTTGCAGACGTTGTTGTAAGTCCAAACTCTTTGATGGTTCATGGGCAGTGAAGCCCTAGGCTAGTGTCCTCTTTGTTTCTCTGTGTCTGCCAGCAGCACTCTTGTTTCTCTGCAATAACAGAGCAATCAGTGCTGAATTACAGCATCAGCAGAGGTGTGTGACGAGATAACTGACCGGATAAGAGCTGGAAACTTTACAACCGCCCTCTTAGGGGGCGACAGTGTCACTAATCTTTGGTTGTAAAAATGTCAGGTGTGGCTCTCACGCGCTCCCTCCTTAACACCTCTGCGTTAAAATGCAGAATTGATGTCTTGTGCAGTGATCAGGTTGAATGTGTTTAAGGAGATGCTAAGCTGAAAAATAACAGAATTGCTTAAAAATACAATTTCCAAATCGATTGGATTTACTGCAGGCAGATAGAGTGTTAAGGGCCTACAATTTATTTGCTTTTCAAGAGCTTGAACTCCTTCTTTTCACATCCAAATGTGAAAATCCCAAACGCAATGTTTTGTATATGTTCTATAAAAAAAGTGTATTTGCCCTGTGCTAGTGATGTTGCCTCATGGTTCAAATCCCTGTCAAACAGAGGTCTTTTTGTGTGGTTTGCATGTTTTCGCTGTGCCTGCATCGGTTCCCCACAGGTACTTCAGCTTCCTTCCACAGTCTAAAAACATCCCTGATAGGTAAATTGGTGACATTAAATTGCCCGTCGGCCCTGTGATTGACTTGTGATGGATTCGGGGTGTACTCCGCCTTTTGCCAAATGCAATCTGGTACCAGCTTCACATGGGATAATAGATAGATTTCCTATACTTTCATTAATAAAACAAATTAAAAGTACCCCAGAAGGCAGGCTATGTGACTTATCTGGTATAGGAAGAGATTCTTCAATACAATTCAATTTATAAACGGTTATTAGCAGATGGTCAAAAACATTTCAAAACAACTTCAAAACAGTTCATGGGCCTGTGATTGATGTTTAACTTAATTGTAACTGATCATTGGATTAAAAGATAAATTCATATTGATATATTGTTAAATTCCTTGTTTTTAGAGTCTTTTGCTGACAACAGTAGCCTGCAAAAGGCGTCAAGAAGTGGAAGGTTAAACCGAATTAATGAAGTGATCGATGCTACATTACCCTGAAGAGCTGCAGAGTTGTGTTTGTTCTAATGTATGATCCGTTACTCATAACATATAGTCATTGGATTCACTGTTGATATAAAATATTCTAGTGCAACGTATGGAGTTGCAGTTTAAACGGTAAGTGGTGTAGCCTCACCATTCAGCACCACTTTTAACAAAATACTGTCTGCTCTGGCTATATGCTACAGTTACACAAGTTTGTTTACATTTAGTCTCTGAGCCCCCTCTAGCTCAGCTGTCAATCAGACATTGCATTGGACTACCCACGCTTAGGTTTGAATACTTAAGAGTAATTTTTGTAAAAAACTTTTTTGTTTTGCTTTCTTCCAACCAATGTTTTTGCCCCAGACAGAGATGAAATGTAAGATATATGACTTACTAAACTGCTGGTTTATAATGACAGGATGATGTATGAACAATTTTGTATCATGTGTAGATCCCACTCCTTCGGTTATGTTTGCGTATGTTTTGTAGGTAGCTCCACAATGCAAAGGAGACACGATGATGTCTCCCTCCTGGGAAACTTCTAGACACCTTGTTGCTTTACAAGCCAAACACAGTGAGGTCATTAGTATCTAAAGAGCGTACTTTTCCCATTAGGGGGTGATAGACGGCAACCGTTGCCAAACAGATGTGAAAACCGCTCACACCCCATATGCATTTCCCTCACACCCTGTTTGAGTTATGGCACAAAGTCAATGAAAGGCACTTGATGTTACTTTGTCCACCTCTACATCTAGGATTTGTCGTCTTCTAAAGCCTCTTGCCCAGGCTAGAAATACACACAAACAACCTCACAGAGCACCAGAGACTAGATGTACTTTACATGGGGAGGAGTGTATGTTAACATACCGCTCATCTTACTCACCCGATCTGGGGACTTGCACACTGGGTACATGAAGAGGGCCACACACAAGTCTAGTCGCAGCAAATTCCCAGATTGAGGTAATCTCTCTCTCACACTCTTGTTTCCTCGTGCACACACATCGGTCCCCCTCTAGTAAGTGAATTGAAAACAGGTGCCCACCACATATCTTACATTCTTCCAAAATACAAAAGTGGTTTGACCTGACTGGTTTTGCTTGAATGAAAGAAGAGTCCGTGTAGAGATGTGTGTGTGTGTGTGTGTGTGTGTGTAAACATGGAGGCGTTGGGTTCTGTGCGACACGCTGGTGGAGCAGCACTCTCTCGCACTATATTAGAAACACATTTCTCCCTCTGTGCAACCTTAACATGCAGTGTCAAGTTATCATCAGGATAAGATGCAGATGCACCATAGCAAACTGCGGCAATCAATGGCTTTCAATTGAGCGATCGTAACATTACACTGGTCTGTCAATGTTGATTTTTGGTCCGATACGGATGAATAATCATTTGCAAACTTTTGACTGTTTTTAAGAATTGGAAAACTCCAGTATTGAGATGTCCTTGCTTCGGCCACAGTGTCTTTTTCTGCAGCCACAGAGGCCCTGGTTAGTGGAGGAACATGTCCAATGAGAAACAGAGTCAGCGGAGCCGGCGGTAGAGGAGAGATTGAAACCTTAATGGAGGGGCTGATGATAAATGCGCCCACACTTGGGTTTTCCTGGACATTTTAGCAGTTTACTTCCCAATCTTTCATGACTACTCAGGCTGTTTGTCTGTGACTGCTTGTGTGCATGTGGCGTGTGTTAAGTACAAATGGTAAATTACTTTTCAGTCTGTCAGTTAAAACCTTAAATTCTGTCATCAACAATTGTCCCTTGCACAGAACAGTTTGATGGATGAAGTCTGCGAGGAGCTGTTTCCACCATGTTTTCCCTACAGTTCTCAGTGCAGATTCAACATGTGTGTGTGTGTTACATTGCACACTTAAAACCCAGTGTAATGCCTTATGTTACAGATGACAGACATATGGGAAAATATAATACATTTCATTGAATGCATGTTTCTTTCTGCATTTTAATAAATGTTTTTAATCTACCAAGGATAGACTAAGCAAAAATTTAAGTTTTGTATTGTGAGGCGGTTTTAAAAGCATTTGCAGCAGCAGTGGGACATTAACTTTGCATGTGTAAGAGCTTTGAAAGCATGAGTACAACATGTGCATATTTATACTGAAAAAAAACAGTGTATTCATAAACAGGAAAAAAGGAGGTTCAGAATTAATTTCTGTAAACAGAATTTTCCTGTGTCTGACATGACTCTGCGTTTTGGTCTTGATTTAGATATTAAGGAACGCCAGAACTTGGCTCCAGTCTTACGTTTTTTGTTTGTGCGTGCGTGTTCTAGGCTGATTTTGATATGACCAAACATTCACATTATAATTTCCTGTGGCAGTCAGCTGTGTTCAGCAATGATTAATTACATTTATTTAATTGATAAAAGCAGAAAAAGTCCAATAAATTGCATCCCTGTTACAGGCTGAGAAATGTATGGTCTTTGATGAGTTAATTTTAAGTCTAAAAAAAGAAAGTCAGCTGAATTTGAGGCACTGAGGATACCACGGCCAAATGTTTCAGCTATCATATGATTCCAGCTTAACCTGGTTAAGAGTAGTTATGTTCTTAGGTGACTCATTTCAAAGTTGATTAAACACAAATTTAAATTCAGTTGAACCATAAGGTAAGAAAACGCTCTGGAAAAGTCCAAATTGAGCACGATGTATTTAAACTTGTCAGAGGGTAAATAATGCAACTCTGGTCCCCTTTGCAGGTTAATGTCCACATGCCTGTGCTAAATGTGGTTATGCATTGCTCAGTTTGATATGCTACGTTATACTGACACAGCATACATACATTATTATCTCCATTTTCTTGATCAAAATACTGCCAGATGTGCTGCTCCTACGAGGTGCTCTCCGTTCACTGTGCTTGTTTACATCCAGTCAGTAGATCCAGAGGACATTAGCCAGGACTACAGCCAGTCTATAGCCACAGCCCTGCAATACAGCTTGGACATAATATAGGCTCACAAGCATATCAGATATTAGTAATGTTAGAGATGCACCAATACCACTTTTTTGCAAACCAAGTACAGGGAACTTACATTTGGGTACTCACCGATACTGAGTACCGTTACGAGTACTTAATAATGCCACTGAATTTCTCTTAATCACTTTGAAAGTAAGTTCGGACGAGCTCACTTTTCGGGTTAACTCCTCAAACGGAGCCAAAACAGACAACGTTTTTTCCAGAAGTGTCCACTGGTGCGCTGTAAGATTGTCAGGGAGTTCATATTCGGAGCCAAATATTCCCAGAGCCCGCTTCTGCTCGGTGAGAGACTGTAGCATGTAGTACGTGCTATTCCAGCGCGTCTGCACATCTTGTTGGAGTCTTCTTACGGGCTGGTTGAGCTGCAGCTGAATGTCTTCCAGGTGGGAGTAGGCTAATGCCGAATGCTTAAAATGTCCAACAATTTTACGACCGATGCCGAATTCTGGTATCGGTATCGGGTCATCCCTAAGTAATGTGTTTAAATGACTAGTAATTCTGTTGCTGCCTAGAAAGGGTGACAGCATTTAATTGTTGAGTTGACTATGGACATTCGAGAAGATTTAAGGTAAACCCCCTCCTCTCTCCTGTCGACTGAATACAAATTACTGAAGGATTTAAATGTGAATAAAAAAAGATAGATTATAATGTATTTGTCTTTAATAAGAACTCATCATTCACTTAAAAATAGATTTTAGTTGTTAACAATACAGTTCTATAGATTTGTATTTATCTTTTTGCAGTTTTTTATTTAGGCAGGTCCATTGTTCTCAAGAATTCACAAATGTAAAACTTCTCAGGTCAAAGTAGGTCAAAGAAAACCACCCATTTCACAGCTAGATAAAAAGTAGTCCTATAAATATTTTATTGCTTTTTATTTATATATCATATGTACATTTTAGGCCCATCAAATGATATTGAACTTAAGCAGTTGGTTTTTGATTGCCAGGATATTATCAATACGTATCTGTATTATTATGCAATGTATCAGGATTTGTATTTGTTTAAATTAAATTCTTAAGATACCCGTCTCTTTCATAACAGTGTTGCAAAAGCAGGGCAAATGGTCTGTTTAAGTTTGTATGTATGGTGTCTGTGTACCCAGCTACCTCCCTACATACCGACCAGACTACCTACCCACCCATCGATATTTGAAACACATAATATATCATAAAAAGATTCCAGTCTAAAGCTGCTTTATCAGAGACTCACAAGTACAGTTGCACTGTCAGCTGATACTAACTCACAAAAGGTGCAGCAATTGAGAAAAATGTTCTTTCACTGGAAACTTCAGTTGGGTGTCTGACTCATGTGGGTGGTTTATAAACCAGCAAACACTGTTTGTGTGAGTGCAGACAGGCCTAGTGTACATAAGCTTATGTGTACCTCAGTGTTTGAGGGAATATGCAGAGCTGCAGAAATGAGGCATGGCATCGACTGATGCTGCCGGCCGCTCTGCTTCACAGAACTGGCTTTTCTATCAGATCGACAGCTTGACAATATCCAGACCCCACTCTTTCCGTCCACACACAAACACACAAAGGCACACAGGCATACACACACACACACAACTTTCTGGGTTTGTTCTGCTTGTTTTTGGTTTGACTGTTTGTAGCTCGGTGAATAGAGCAGAGTTTGACCTTAGACAGGCCTTTATTGTTTTGAGAATTTTTGGACCATTTTAAGCAAAGTAACAGCCTAAAAAGCTTTCATTCTTGAGGAAATTCAGTTGATTAATGAAGTTGACTCAAACAGATGATTGAACTCTATTGGGAAAAGCAACATTTGTAACTGGTTTGATGCTTCTAACAGAAGTAAAGACGTTTCCATGTTGATAAATTATCCATGTCTGTGAAAGTGATCGACTTTATCTCCATATTTCAAGTGAGTTTGCTACATTTCAACTCCTCAGCAATACATAAATTTGATAGTGAATAAAAGTTCACAGACACAGACATGTACGGCTTGTGCGTGCACACACACTCAGGTTTCTCAATGTCTTGGTAATGTCATTACCTCCGTCGGACTGAGATCACAGATTTGTAGCTTCAGGGATTTTTAGTTTCTGTGTAGGAGCTCTTTCATGTTTGGCCCTTAGTGATCTACAGATTTCCTAACACCAGGAGGTTGGATCTACCCAGAATATATTTCACTTTAGAAGAAAGCGTATGGGGTCTTGCTCTTGCCAGGCGTTTAACGAGAACATGGCTATGCTGGACTTGCTTCGTCAATGGACTAGTTGCTAGCTGTAAATTTTGTGAAGCTCAAAGTGACGTTTTCAAATGTCTTGTTTTGTCTGACCCAAACTCAGAATATTCCATTGAATGTTAGACTTGCTAAAAACCTGAGAATGTTTACAATGCTTTCTTAAAAAATGGACAATCAAAATCATGTTAGTTTCTGATTATTTTCTCTTTGTAAGTCGATCGATTGTCATTAAAGTTTTATTTCAACCAAAAAGGTAATGAGTGCAAAATAATCCACTCTTTTCACTGCATAGTATTATTTCTCTAGTTTTGACTTGATTATACAACAAACCTTTAAAATGCAACAACACAAGAAAGTTGGACACGATTTCTCTGCTGCTGGTTATGTAGAATCAATAGTCGCATAGCAGATACGCACATAGCAGTTTGTTTGATTGTGCATGCTGCTATTTGACCTTCAATCTGAGCAGCTATATTTTTTATCAGCTTGATACACACCATGATGCCTTTATGAGGTGTGTTCAGGGCTGCTAGCTGTATCCTAGAGTGAGGCTGATCGCCTGCTGCTCAGATCTCAGGTGAGGAAAAGCCTGGAATCACTCATCCTGACAGCCACATCTGGCGCTACTTTCTCTGTCCTGTTGCTCTCAATTCTGCTCCTGAAAACAGACCCAGTTCATTTAACCACAGAGGGAAGGAGTTATGATAATTGTAGTGATAATAATAACTTTATTGGTTGTTATTAATGAGACAGAGAACAGACAGTTTACACAGGAGAAGTAAACTCC
The DNA here is from genome assembly GCF_963930695.1 of Labrus bergylta. NCBI lineage: Eukaryota > Metazoa > Chordata > Actinopteri > Labriformes > Labridae > Labrus > Labrus bergylta. The sequence goes on from NC_089204.1 coordinate 24,330,324, forward strand.
TGATTGTGTGCGAGAAAATCATTGTTACTGCTAAGTTTTCTTTTGTTTTCAGGCTTTGTTTTGTTATTGCTCGAAGGTGAACTAATGCCAGGTCCAACACGCAAAGATTCTGTTCTCTCTGTTAGCGCGGTGCATTTTAAATGATACAGTTCAATTGCTCTATTGGAAATAAAGGCTTGTAGTAAATTCTGTATTTGTTATATTTTTGGGCCTTATGCTTTTATTGGATAGGACAGCTGAAGAAAGGAAATGTTGGGAGCAGAGAGAGGGGGATGACATGCAGCAGAGGGCCGAGGTCGGATTCAAATCTGCAGTCGCTGCGTCAAGGATTTTTAGTCTCTGTACATAACCGCTAGGCTATCAGCACCCCAGTTTATAGTGAATCCTGTGTGGCCTCAAATATACTTGAGGTGGGCTGCTAACGTTAATTTATATTATTAATATTTATAAAAAGTTATTTTTCAGTCTAATAAAGTACTCAAAAAATGTTTTTGAGTGTGTATATTTGAATGGATTTATCATTTTGCAACTCAATGTCATAGGTCCAATTTCACAGTGTTTTATGTTTGTATGACATAAGAATATATTGGGCAATACTTTGTCTTTCTCTCAAGTGCAAGTAGGACAAAATATTTAAAGGGACAATGCTTTATCCGCTTGATTTGATTATTAAAAGCTGATACCAAAAAGCAATATTTTCATTATTTTCTTCTTTTTTTTTTTTTTTAAATCAAAACTGATAATCTCAACGGATATATCCAACAATATGACTCACCATGTCACCACCACATGACTCATCACAGTGGTGCTTATGACATAAGTGGGAGAGTAGACGTTTACTGGCCAAAGAAGCAGTTGGCAGCAAAATAAAAAACAGAAAAAAGACAGCTGGATAATGTCTAACAGGGGTGAAATGAAGTTAAAGGATGAAGCGTGATAAGAGGCGACACTGACAGCAAATTACAGTGAATAAATACATTAATCCTTAACGCAGCCTTTTTAGGGTTATTTTATATTCTTCAGTTAATCAGATATATTTATGTTTCATGGTTGGCTTCCAATATATCAAACAGTTCAGAATCGCTGTATCAGGATCTTATGGTTATCCGGGGCCATGCATTTTATAGAATAATATCATATTGTTTTGCATCATTGTTACCATGTGTTTCTCACCCTAGCTTTCTAAAAGTTATTACAGGTTTCGGTGAGCCTCAGAATATTTTAGATTTTGAATTTGGCTGCTTCATTCTTAAATTTGCAAATGCTACATATAGACTGTTTGCATTGAAGCTTGCCTTAATTATTCGGTCTTCTAATCTACACTGACTCCTACTCTGGGCCAGATGTTTGTATCTTTTACATCCTTTTCTATTTTTTTCAAAAAGAACAACTTTACATGCACTCTGGTTTGCTCTTCTTTTGTCTTCAGCCCCTCATCAGACGGAGCAATCAGCTAAGCTCATCTTTTTCCAACCCACAGTTTAGGGCCAAATCTAGCCAGTACCAGACCCGCACACTGCCTTCATCTGTTTCCTGTTGAACCTCGAGGATCAAGGGTTGGAGTTCAGGGTAATATTTACGTTAATGGAATCAATCCAAACAGATACCATTTCAAAACAAAAGCCTGGGGTATCCAGGAGCAGCCTGCAGTCGCACGTTTGAATATAAACAAACACTTTTGGCACTCTCACTTTATGCAAACATCTGTTGTAAGCCCTCATCCTCACTTTACTGCCCAGTGAGACTCTTTTTGCTTTGATGGAGACAGCAGACACAACCGTGAGTGAGCGGTGAGCTTTGTTCGCTTCTCTGAGGAGCACATCACCACAGGAGGCCATGATGGGAAATTCAGTCCGTCTGGATTCTCATTGAAGACGAAACTCAGTGGTCATGCATCAAATTGGCACACACGCACAACACAAAGTTAAATACCTGGCACACATCAAGTTATTGCTGAAAAACATCCCAGCGATAACTCTAACTTGCACAAACCTTCTAGCTCTTTAATTACACTTTAGAAAAATATGTCTTATAAAATATTTTGTCCAAGTTTTATGTTTTCTTTCAGTCATTGTTTCTTGAAAGTAGGATTACTGCTGATTACATGCTTTCTGTTTTTAATGCTATTTTGATGTTTATTTTAATGAAACAAAATGCCAAGAATAAATCCTCATGTGGTTAAAATTTCATGGCAATAATTCCCTACTCTGATTCTGATTATCCCACATTACAGTGCACAAAATGTCCATGCACATTAAAGCAGAGAAACGTGATCTGTTCTTACTAATTGTATATTTTACAATTTAGTGCGGTTAGAGCTTTTGGATGAAGCCATCCTTTTTGAAGAGTTTGTTTGTTTAAATGAACCCACAGTTTTTCCAATGAAATTTAATATTCATTTGATGACTTTTTTTCTCAGCTTTGAGAGCTTATGGAGGGCTTTAGTTTATTATAGGCATATTGAATGGCTTTTTAAGCCATTTTCAGATTTCAGATTTTCAGATTTTCAGATTTTAAAATCGAGGTGCTGAAGAGCCTGATATTTACATATTTAATGTCAGACCAATAAAGCCAAAAGAGGAATATAAATGTGTCAGCATTACACATTTGCAATCAAAGAAGAGAAGTAGGTCAGAACATAATGTTGTATTAAACACATATTTTAATTAAGTTTGACTGCCCTTAATCATTTGCTTGGTTTGGGGAACCGAAACCAAGCCGAACTGGCCTAGTGGTTAGGTGGCACACCCCATGTACAGAGGCTGTAGTCCTAGAGAGACCCCTCAGCCCTCCGCTTTGCTTCACATCATTCCCCACTCTCACTCCCTGATTTCCTACTCTATCGACCATTAACGCTTAAAAGCCTGAAAAAGAATCTAAAAAAAACTTTTAAAAACAGCTTTGCTAAAGCTTTAAATTAAATTATATAAATGTTTAATGCTGAACAAACATAACTAATGAGTGCCTTTTTCTTTGAATTATGTCCTTTCAATAATAACACCATAAATTAAGGCGAGCTCTGTATGGCTATGTCAGCTGCTTCAGAGGTTATTGTTATTTTTTGAATGCTTAAAGGGCCAGATTTAGGATGTAAAAGGGCCAGTTTTGGCCCACAGGTGTCCAATTGAGAGACTTACATAGTTTGTATTAGTATTTTTGGTTCACGTTTCCTGTTGTATCACCCTCATAGATGTCAGCTTATCTCTAAAATGTCTAAAGAAAACAGACTACAGTACCTGTTTACATGTAATGAAGAGACAAGTACTTCAGTTCTCCTAATTTCCTTAAACAGCCCAGGAAGACGCTTTATGTTTGATTTATGAAAATCTTCGCATGTCTAAGATACATCTACTACCTATGAACTTTGAAACTATGTGATGCTATCTACTCTTATTTATTTTAAATCACAAGTTAAACTATTCAGTGATGCTCCAGGCCCACAATAACAATAAAAACAAAATGATAAGTTTGTGCTCAGATGTGTCTATTTATATTCTGTGCATTAAAATAAGAAGAAGCTGCAAAAGTAGGCGGTAGTGGCAGTGACTGCACCAAAAAGTTCCAGATGTGGCTGTAGAACAATGTAAGGAGGTTTTTCAAGGTTACATGGAAACCAGAATGAGATCATCATGTTGGTCATGTGGTTCCTGGTGCGTTAAAAGAATCAAAGTTACAACTGCTTTGTGGGTTTCTCCCAGCCAGGTCTTTAGACAAACTGTACAACTTTGCCGACTGTGCCGGTCTGCATCTGATCTTTGGGCTCAACGCGCTGCACAGAAACCCAGACAACTCCTGGAACACCTCCTCCACCCTGAGCCTCCTCAAGTACGGAGCCGGCAAGAAGTACAACATCTCCTGGGAGCTGGGCAACGGTCAGTCCAGCTACACACCACACGATAGGCTTCAGTATGTTGAAAGCAAATGTGTGTGCATGTTCTTAGCTATTGTTAAGAGATTTAGCTGATATTCATACAAGTTTGAGGTATGATTGATTTTAAAAGAACTTTTGATTGATGTAAAATTGAGTCAAAAGTTAATTGCTTAGTTTTAATACAAATCAAGAAAAAGTCAAAAAAATAATTAAATTGGGTTCGGTCATCACTTTAGAATCAGAAGTTTTATAGTTTGGAGGGGCGTGTCCAGACTTTTTTGATTGGGGTGGCCCTGACTAATGCAGGGGTGGCCTGAAGTGCAATGTGCTTATAAGAGACTTTTTTCGGGGGGTTTAAACATTGAATCTTATGTGTCTGAGTTCATACAGTTTACTGAAACCTTTAATGACCATGTAAGAATGTAATATTTATTTGTACTTTAGTCATAATGATCTTTACAAAGATAAAATACACCATAAGAAAGATATGGCCACACAGGCGGATCAATTAAAAAATGTCAAAAAGCTTCATAAACATTTGTATTTTTTTTATTCTCTCTTATTGAATGTCAACCCACTTATTCTTTTTTGGGGAGTTTTTACATTTATTAAACATGTTTATAAAATTACTATAAAAAAAACTTAAACTTACCTTAAACAAAGAATTAGTTCAAAAATTGGCCACCAGAATTGGTCTTTTCCCTCACTCCACCCTGCCATGAGAAATCCCTCACACAACGTGACCTTTTCACATTGATATGTTTTAAAATCTTTGAGAGACGTTATTTACATAGTGAGCTGTGAGTGAGAGTAGGGCAGTTTAAGGGTTAAAGCTGGGGGGGTTCAGACAGGGATGAAAGGAACTGCTAGTCCTCGTGTCATCCTTACCATCTGTGTTCCTACGGAGCTTCAGTCCACATAGAGCCCTGTGTTTCCCGGCTGCACATCTCTTTATATTTTCATTTCACTTAATCAGTAGTTGAGCTCACAATAGAAACTTTCATTATAGCTATAGCCTGAATGTGCCGTGAAAAATCCATTCACTGGCGCATGTAGAAATGTTAGAAAGGACTTGAACTGTAGCAGAAGGAATCCTTTTAAGCAAATCAGAGCGAACTTGTAGAGGTTAAACAAATAGATGATCCTTTAAAATGTACTCAGAATATTTGTATGCAAGTTTGCAGGAATGCAGTATAGAAGCAGCTTCATACACTCAAAGAAGAAATACACTGAAAATGTTATTTTGCAGCTAAAACCCACACTGGTACAGATGTAATCAGAATCCTCTTTAGAGGTTGTAAAAAAGCGGTTGGCCTGTAAAATTTTAGTTTCCAACCTTTTTGGGAAACTGGCTCCCTCACTGTCTTTGTTTTACTGATTCTGCAAGGCCACCCTCTGAGTTTGGACTGTTCCCCTGACACTTAGCCCATCTGTTGGTGTTACTGCGAATTGCTCAATTATCCTTTTTTTCTTTACTGGCTGACTCTCTAGGAGAGCAAGATCAGACTACAGCAACAACAATATTCTTTGCCTCCTTCCCACTGTTGCTTGTATAAACTCCATCTTTCCAACTCCGTGTTTTACATCTCGTCTTCCCCAGAGCCTAATGCTTACCGCAGCATGGTGGGTCGAGCGGTCAACAGCACCCAGTTAGCTCAGGACTACACCAAGCTGAGGACCCTGCTGCAGTCTGTGCGCTACTACCATCGAGCTCACCTCTATGGACCTAACGCGGGACGGCCGCGGAAGAATGCCATTCTGCTGCTGGACGGGTGAGTCAGCGAGTAAAAACACTTACAGATTGCCAGTTGACGGCAGGATGCTTACACCCCTGTTACGTCTCGTGTGCAATGTGTAACGCATGCAGACGTAAAAGTGGGGCTGGGGAAGGAGGGGGTGAAAGGTAGTGGAAAGTATTCCCCAGCCGTTAGGATATTTTACTGAGCTTTACTCTGTTTAATGCACACACACACACACACACGCACACGCACACACGCACATGCACATACACCGAACACACACACATCGTGGTGGTGTTCAGTGTTTATGGATTTCCACTTTGCAGGTCTTTCAGGGTCTCAGCTCCAGTTAAATAAAGTGTCATCTGATTGATGACGTGACGGCACAATGTCCCACCTGCTGGTTTAAACCCAGTAGCCCCACTAGCCCCAGTTTGACTCTGTCAGCATGTCTAACAGCTCTCTACTAGACTGCAGCCCGTACTATCCCGAGGTTTTAATGTCCAAATAAAGACCACATCAGCATTTTTTGTTTGTTCTTTTAAACTTCTCTGTTAAATAATTTAAGTCTTCAGATAAACTTTATACCTACACAACTGCGAATGGTTTTATGTGATGAAAATATTAAAGTGCAATACTTCCTTTACTAAAAAAGGGACAATAACCACACACACCATATTTAGCTGCGACAAGGTTACATAATTGAATTAATGTGATTATGTAACTAAAAGGACGATATGTCACATCTTTGTTTGCAAAGCACTTGAGATTTTAAGCAAGGCAGCTTTGTTTATACAGCACATTTCAAACTAAATAAAGACGCAATTGAAATGAATTTACATAGACACATTTAAAATGATTGAGAAATAAAAAACATGAACAAACTATGACAGATAAATAAAACACATTAATCAAGAAGGAATGCAAAAGTGGGTTGATATCAAAACTGAGGGACACAGAATGAAAACATGAATTGGGTTTGGGTTTTTTGCTTTTCATCTCTTCTTCATTTTACATCACTGACCTGCCATATAAATGGCATTACTGATAATATTGTGTACACAGTGATTTCTGAAATATTTTGCTGTTAGGGTTAAAAAATTGCTAAAAAATCACAACTTTAAGCGGACAGGTTCAGGTTGGTCCTGAGATTAACCACTGACGCTAAACAGGGAATCTATCAAATTTCTATTTTGGAGATTTTGACCATTAGAAGTGACTGAGATAGAGTATTTAGCTCAGGCTTTAACAGGGGACAGCCCTCCTATAATAAAGTTAATCCAACTCATTCTAAAACAACATATGTGTATGCTAGTGCATGTGCTGTTGAATCACGAGAACAGCTAAATATTTCAGTGCCCCACGCACATTTTGACAGGTCGTTCAAAGATTTAGGAGGAAGCGTTATTTGATATGAGCCTCCCTGGACTCAACTACTTGAGCTACTTATATTAGTGGAACCATTAGAAAAAGCTGTTTAATCTCCCTAAGTCCTGACGGTTCAAATTTTCTCATAAATAAGAGGTGTGGGTTGTTGTGTGGACCGTTTTGTGTTTGTGTATTGTACAGTTCAGGCAGATTGATGAGCAGTGGACTCGGAGGAAAGGGAGGATGGAGAGGATGAGTTGTTAGAAGAGGAGGAGGAGGAGGATTGAGAGCATGAAGAGGAGAGAGCTGGAGTATCCACAGGTCACAGGTGTCACATTTAACAGCGGAGTGATTCTTGTGTGTTTGACACAGTTACGAGGGGGGTGGCTCTCGTGTTTGACAGTCGGACTACTCTGCCGCTCTCAGGAAATAAGATGAATCAGACACTGAGCTACTCAACAGTCCAAATATCAGAGCAGGGCAGACTAAACAAGCCAGAGCGGTGAAAGTTTAGAGACACACATTGTCTGACAAGCTGTTACCCCCTAATATGGAGCGATTTGGGTTAGGTAGACTGCGGAAAACACACACACATATACACACATACACATACACGGGTGCAGAAGCTCAGAAGAAAGAAGGAAGAAGAGACTGTATGTGTTGGAAATGTGTTTGTGTACAAGGGTCCACTAAAAGACTGGATTCACAGCATTTTTTGTGGTTAAAGGACCAGTTAGGTATTTTTGAAGAGGGGTTGTATAAGGTACTTGTCAATACTAAGTAGCCACAGGAGATGCCTGTCAGCGTGGCCCCTTTATTGAGAGACAAGCCAGAGAGTAGGCACAGAAGCTAGACTACAGTATATGGCTATACAGACTTGGTCATTTGTTTCATGTACTTTAACTAGTTTTAAGAAAGAAAACGAGCAAAAAATCAACATCAGGATAAATTGAGGCTTTGTTTAAAAGCTTTTCCACTAGTGAGCCACTTTGTTTTATCACTACTTAGTCACACCACATGCATGTTGCTCTGCCTGCAGCACACTGATCGTCTACCTATTTAAGGATTAGGTAGAGGCAACTTGCCACCAGAAAACTATGATCTAATTCACATAAACCAGGTAGAATTTAAACGTTCTGCTTCAGTGTGAACCTACTGTACTTACCATAGTGGGGCAGCCATGCAAGTTTTTGTGCAATGAACGTAAAGAAATCACCTTCTCCAAATAATTTGGTGTGAAACGAGGATATGTTGTTTTACATCCTCTCTGTCCCTTCTTTAAACATGCTTGTGATATTTCCACTTCTCAAGTCTTTATGGGTCAAATATGAATGGCCATGACTGTGAAAGTAAGACTCAGGTTTCTTTAGCTGCCAAGTAAAATTAACTCTGTTTTTTCTGACTTTCAGGTTCATGAAGGATGCCGGCTCTGTTGTAGACGCAGTTACGTGGCAACAGTAGGTATTTTACCCTTTTTTTTCTTTTTTTATTATCTTGTCTCCAGAGATACCCAGAATTAATCTGCTTAGACTACTAAACTAATAATGAATCTTACAGCACGTATCATGTTGTGGTTTTATACCATTATCAACACATGTAAGGAGTAGCTATTGCTAACAGTTGCTAACACCATTGCTAAGACAGATAGTAATGCATATTATGGAGAGATGTGTTTGTGAAAGTGTGTGTGTGTGTGTTAAATTAGTAACACTTGCTGTTTGTCTATTGCACATCCATTAGGAATGCTTACAGACGTATCGGTTGTTTGATCTTTCCCACGTGTTTTATCTGCGCCTCTTTACACGCGTTTGTAAAATGTGCACAAAGGACACACCCACTGTGAGCTCAGACAAGCCCTGTGTCTGAGTGAGCGGCCATTTAGGTGAAGGTCACATCTAATTAGGAGAAATTAGAAGAAAAGGAAGGAGGCAGGGCTGTCAGAAAAACACCACCCAAACAGTTGAAACTAAACCACATGCTCTGGATCATTCCCTCGGTCAATTAGCCCGTTTTACACTAGAGGTGCGGATTCCTGTCTAACCAGGCTGCGTGACACAAACTCTGACCTCTACAAAAGAAGCCAAACCTATAAAAGTGTAGAACACTCATTAACACGTCTACGGTACAGGTTTAACTCCTCTGCAACTGGTTCCAGTTGTTTTGAATCAAACGTTGTATGTCGGCTAAGCAGCATTGACTCTAAAGTGTGTGTCTGTCTGTAGATGAAGGCAGAGGTGGCCTGTAGGCGCTCGTGGTGATGAAACATTATGTTCTACGGTGAAATATTTGTGCACATCCGTGTCCACAATCCGTGTGGTTAGTTCATGTTATGATGTTTGCTTCACAACATTGAAGCTTCACATTCACCACATCCTGTATTAGTTACTGCTCATGATCAGTCTGTCCCTCTCTCTCTTTCCATTTCTCTACAAAATGAAGTTAGCAATCGAATGTTTGTATGTGCAAACAATCTTGGCCATCAAGCTGATTCTGATTTTATTTAATTATATAGAGTAGAAAGAGTGTTCTTGTCATTTACTTATGTATTTTCTAGAAATGGTTGCCTACATGCCTTGATGTAAAACTTTATTCAGTGTTACTTTCAGATACTTTAAACCCAGATGTGTCTTTTGCAAAGAAAAGGGATATTTTATCTCAATGATTGAAAAAAAAATCTCAAGTGATATGCATCTAAGTTAAGCCAAGTCAACGTATTAACAAAGCATATTTCAAAAACAGCAATAATGACCAAAGTGCTTACAACCAAGGCAGGCAGTAAAATGTAAAATTTAATCACAGTACAAGACTAAGAGCAAACACATACATAAAAACTATCCATCCATCCATCCATCTATTATCTATACCGCTTTTTTCTGTTCAGGGTCGTGGGGGGGCTGGAGCTGATCCCAGCTGTCATTGGGCGGGAGGCGGGGTACATCCTGGACTGTTCACCAGTCAATCACAGGGCTGACATATAGAGACAGACAACCTGCCACACTAACATTCACACCTACTGGCAATTCAGAGTCGCCACTTAACCTAACAAGCACGTCTTTGGACTGTGCGAGGAAGCCGGCGTACCCGACTCCAGTCCGACGAGATTTGAAACAGGAACCTCCTCGCTGTGAGGCAACAGCGCTAACCACTGCACGACCGTGCAGCCAGACAAATACCCAAGAATAAAACATACGAATAAAAGAGAAAAGAGCAGAGATAAAACCATAAACAGATTATTTTGCATGAGAAGAATTCTAGTTATAAGTACATAAAAATAATAAAAATGAATAGAATTTAATTCTTGATTGTCACTCTACATAAAATACAAATCAAGTATTCATAGATATTTCTCCACAAGTGAAAAGAAGAACATGGTTCCATTGTAAACAGATTACATAGTGATCTATGAATTATTCAGCACAAAAAGTATGTTTTGTCTGGAAACATGTCCCTGTTGAGTTGTTAATGACGTTCCTTTAAAGCAGGAAGGACGAGCATTAGTCTGTATTTTAGTCAGTCTTTCATAAGGTCCTTGCTGGCACATCACAACAACTATGTGACAGCAAAGAACATTTAAAAAAAAGCTATTTGGTGAACCCTGATTAGTGTTTTTTTGGGATTCAGACATTTGTGATATCTCTACAGATATCAGATATATTTCTGTCAAAATGTGGTAAAGATATTCATGTCAAGAGGAACAAAATGTTATGATTTTGTTGATCTCTTAATTGTTTGTGTGGCAAAATGTTGCTTGCTAACACACTTAACTACTGTAAGATGGTCAACATTAAGATCAAAACAGCAACAAGTGTTGAAAATGTGTGCATGTTAGAAAGCTATTGTTAGCCCCACATTTCGGCCTCATGAAGGAGCGCGTCTGGCCGTAGACTGTCTGTCTGTTCGGCCCTAACTAACAGAGGCTGTAGCATGGTGAGAACATTAAGCCATGGAAAATTTTGTTATCAGTCCGCTGCCAGTTCTTGCTGTGAAAATATGAGAAAGAAAAAGTGAACTGGACAAATTTACGATTTGCTGTTTAAATGCCCCTGAGCAACACACTTGATGCTCTAGTTCTAATTGTTCCAGCTGTAAGGTATAAGTGGTGTGAACATCTGAGTGTTAAACAAGAAAACCTCCTAAACTTGGTTCAATTATGAAGTGATGAAAGGTACACTTTAACTGCTTTGCTTTTAAAAAAATGAACACTTGTACTTAGCAGTGAGGCCTCAGAGAAAATCAAAGCATTCACTTTGTTATTACCTTCATTAGTTTTTTTCTGATTGAAGCAACGTGGTGTTATTAAACTGACCATGGTGACACATAATACTCACATTTTTCTACCTATTCATCACATAACAGGGGTTCTAATAATAATAATAATAATAATAATAATGTATACTTTATTGATCCCGCGAGGGGAAATTTGTTTTTACACTCTGTCTAGTTAACATGCTACACAAACATAGGCTGAAATACACACACATACACATGCACAAACAGGATTCTGCATGCCATAGATAGAGCATGGTGTGCAGGTTATTTATAGCTTAGGGCAGACAGAAAGACTCACTAAAGATTTGTGATCTTCTTCTTTCTAGCTTGAAAATCTTGGAGGGATTGTAAATTTAGGGGGGTGATTCATATCTTTCAAATGTTCTGTAGTGATTACCTACAGTATGGTGCACATCAATGAAAACATCCTCTTCTTACATTGATTCCTCTCTGCTTTCCCCAAATGTATTTACTTCACCAGATGGTCATTTCTAGACTTTTGGTGTGAAGTAAGACTCCACTTGTAAGACTTAAGCAGAATACTTTACGATACAAAAAGAATGTATTTTGTGATCATCGATTTAAGGAAGAAGAGGCTGGAAATCAATGCAAGCCAATATTCTTAATCGGTTTTAAATTGTATTTCACTTTGTGGTACTAAGATACATGACTACAACAAAAACATATCTTTTATGTGTCAAAGAATAACAATGTTAACACTCTGAGACAGGGATAGAATGTGTCACCTGTGACCTGTGGATACTCCAGCCCTCTCCTGCAGTAAAGATGAGTACAAAGGCAGCTTAAATAAAGAAATAGATATCACTCGGTCTGTGTATCAGGTTGCTTTATCCTAATGAAGTAGCAGTTATTTTAAACACAGTATATGTGCATAGCTTTGCACTTGATGCAGTTTTTTAGTTAACAGGCACATCCCTGTCAAAGTCTTGTAAGAGTGTCCTCTGCGAGTACTTGTATTAAAGGATCCATTTCTCTCCACCATTTCCTTTGATTTTCAGAGCACTATCAGGACTTTTAGTTTCAGTAGCGGTTTTCAGGATCTATTCCACCCCTGCCTCTATTCATCTCAATCATCAAATCTATTTATTTAGTTTGTACTACTTTTATGTCGTGCTACATAGTATTATCAATTATCGCCTTTTGTTGTGGCAATCAGTGAGTGCAGTGGAAAACAAGCTGAACAAGGAGATGTTGACTTGAAAATACTCGGACACAGAGTTGTTGCTTTCATGATTTTATTTGTCATTTTGGCAGTTAAAGTATCATTCTCCATTGTGGATGAACAAAGGAAAAGTTGTTGGACGTGAGTGATTTTTATAGAAACCAAACATTGATCAAATCAAGGCTCGTCAAAATACTATAAATCTTTTTATTTTCATCTGTTTATGGGCTTTCTGCTTGAATTAACATGAATATTTGTTCTGAGAAGAAATTCAATCTTGCCTCATTAACTGACACTTTTAAAAGACTGAAGCTGTAAACTCTATGTCGTACAGTTTGCAGGGCGCAGAGTAACTTCGACTATCTTTAATACGTTTTCCATATATGAACTGGAATTCCTCCGGCTGAGAGCTGCACTGAAGACTTATTGTGAGCTCTCTGGAAAGATGACAGGATAACCAAATGATTTGTGTGAATTTATGAAGTAATCTGTGTGTTGTTTACAGTTTGAGGCCAGGAGCCGGGGACTTTTCCCAATACTGTGACGAAAATTTCAACCAGGTTAAGCTCAGATTGCAACACTGCTTCAACGACAAAATTATCTGTTCCCAGCGGTTTTTGACATGTTGCATGTTGTGATACAGATTTGGCCATGAGAATATGATCTCTCTGTTGTTTGGTTTCATCATTCACTAAGTGATTGACCATTTGCACTGATCCCCATTTGATTCATTTTTGACTCAAACTAGTCTTGTTTACTATCAGTGTTTACCTAACTTTAGTCCATGTGTACATTACATTTCATAGTTTTATGTAGATTTTACTTCAATCACTGAAAGAAAAACTCAAATATCAACAAAACACACAGGACTGAAATGAGCTGATCTTCTTTTTTATTGATAACATTTGTTGTCCAGAATATTCAAAACAGAAATCTGATTTGCCACGAAGCACAGATTTGTAAAACCTTCGCTACCTGGTAAAAGTTTTATTGTTGTACAAAGTCAATATATTCTACATGCTGTGCTGCAGACAGCGCTGGGAGTATTGTTCAGAACAGAGTCAGAGAACATATATTCTTAACCACTCAAAGTAAAATGTCTGTTTATGGGTTCTGTTCATTAACAGGTTTTTATGTCATTGCATATTGGAAAATAAGAAACTACAGACATGTCTGAGATAGGCCTACATAAGCCTGGTAATACCAGCTGACTTATCAGTCATTTGGGTGTAATAATGTAGTGCTACTGTAGCATCCTTTTATAATATTTTTTACTTTTTAAACACCTTATTATTAACTGTACCCTAAAGTCATTTACATAATATTCTCAGTGATAGGCTGTTATTTGTTTCCAACCACGGGAGTTTCATTTCCAGACTTTCACCCTGGCTAACTTTGCTGAATTCTTCTGCAGTACAAGTAATATGTAACAGTTTTTATGGGACCTGAAACATAGACTAGAATAAGGGGTTTCTTGTTTTTCTCTCTTGGACTCTTGCTTGGATTCTTGGAGAGGCTTTACCCCGAGGGATGATGTTGTTCTAACTACCAAAAAAATCTCTTTGTCTCATCATGCTTAACGTCATGTCTCATTATCATCTTTGTTTGTCTCTTAATCCTGGACACATTAGACACACACACACACACACACACACAGATGGATGTCTACATTATTCCCATTCCTATGTCTCCATGCTTCCAAGTCACCAATTCTTCTCTTATGCAACCACACTTTTTAGCATATAATTGTTCTGTCAGTGCTCTTAAGTGTTATTTAATATGTCAGTTCCTGAACACTAAAACACTCTTTTGTATACTACATGTATCAGACCAATGTCTGGATACTCAGTGGTTTGGATTCAAACCCTGTCGTCCATAATGAGCCAAAGCGATGTTGATGGGGAACCCAGGCTAGTGTGTGTACTTCTTGTTATACAGTTGAAGTTACATTGACCAAGCCTGCCGTGTATTATGCTTTTATAGTAGCCCATTTCCGACTGCAGTTCTGCAAAAGCACCGTAACAAAGCTCAGCCGTCATCATGTCTTTGTAAATTCACATTGCTTCCTCAATGTTGTCATATTTTTCTCCCAGTCTGTGAATTCACATTGAGTGTCGGCGTTGCAGAAGCACGACACAGCGGGAGCTCAACATACACACACAGTCAGACATGCTCAAACACACAGTGCTTCACGGGGGCGGGGAGGGCTGGCTCAGGTGATCCAGTCTCTCCCCTGTAACTTCTCGGTTACTACCTCAGAACACGGTACAGAGTCCCTTCGTCCTATTCGCTCCTTAAAATGGCAGTTTGAATAGAGCTAGTGTTATACCATTTGACCGGACACTTAGATTTCATTTGACTTGTTTTCTGTTTCATACATTTTAGACACACAGGAAGTAGACAAGGGATTTTCTGTGCAGTTTGAAGTACACGTCCTAACTTTAAATTTGAATTACTTGTGCAGAGTGTGGATGGAAAAATTGATTAATAGATGGATGGATGGATGAATGGATTGGGAATTAACATTAAACTTGTACATGTCAGTTTATTTATTTTAGCACCTGTGCTGCTATATATGTGTTGTTCATGTTGTAAAGGGTGCACAGTGTTTTTCTCTCACAGTTCTGCCCTTGCATTACAGTTACTACATGGATGGCAGAGTGAACAAAGTGGAGGATTTCCTAAAAACTCGCTTGTTGGACACACTAACAGAGCAGATCACTAAAGTCACCAAGGTACCTACATTTTTCTCAAAGTCCTGAAATGTAACTTCTGCTAAATCTCACAATATTTATATAAACAGAATGCTTTGCTTAGAGTATAATGTATGTAATCAGTCAACTATCAGTATTTCTTGGCTGCTCTGTATCTGTTCCTGGTCAGTTCTACATCTGTACTGTTTCGTGGTCTTTCACTTTACATGACTCATTTTCATCAATCAAGCCTTTCAGAGAACTTATGGAAGAAAATTAAGAAACTTCATTTAATCATAAGATAATGATGGCTTCCTTTACCAAGTTATTGATTGACCTTCAGGAAGTTTTTGTACTACAAAAGTGTAGCCTTGGGGTAAAATGTCTGTGTCCAACATTTGGTGCGAGACGAGCAGCACCTAGGCTATATGCCCCAGGGAAAGAGGGAATCAAACCCACAAACTAAACTCAGAAAAGTACATTTATGTTGTGGTTCTATTGTGCAGAACTGCTTAAAGTCACTGAGATAATGTTTTTTTTATCTGTTTTTTGTTTGTTTTTGCTTTGCGTATATTACTATTCTGTGTGTGTCTTTGTTACAATGTATATTTTCATAATTGTGTTTTTGCTGGCTGGACTCCTATAACATTTACTTCAGCCCTAAAAGTCCCTAAAATTCAATTGATTTCAGCATGGATATTGTTCAAAGACCCGTGTTTCCATTGGTGATTTCAGGTTGTGAACACACATACACCTGGTAAGAAGGTGTGGCTGGGTGGACTGGGGCCAGCGTGGGCAGGGGGCGTCAGTAATCTCTCAGATACATACGCTGCTGGCTTTCTGTAAGTCCTGTTATCATACAGTGATGCTTTCTGTAGATAACCCTACCTCTAAATATACTGAACTGAACCAACTGCAGAAGAAATCTTTAATATTTGTTAAGAGAAAAGTATTTATTCCCATTGCAATGTGTTTTTTTTTATTGGAAACATGACAATCAAAGGCATCAAATGTTAATTCCTTTCTTTCTCCCTTTGTGTGTTCCTGTATTCCAGATGGGTAAACACTCTGGGTATGGCTGCTCTGCAGGGGATCGATGTCGTCTTGCGTCACTCTTTCTTTGACTATGGATACACACATCTTGTGGACCAGCAATTTAACCCTTTACCTGTAAGTTTCCCATCATAGTCAAGGCTGTTAGATTATTTTCATTATGATAAGGAAGGGTGAATTTCAGCCATGTCTTCTTGAACTAACCAGACCAGACCTGTTACAGTCTGGACCTCAGACCCAGTACCACGATGGCACCTCTCGCTCTTTCCCGTGGGAGCTATTAGGAGAGATGAAAGGCGTTTAGTGGTGATGATTGGTTAGACGTGGGGGCGAAATGCCATGAAACCTTAGCCTTTTGTCAGTTGTTCAGGACAGTGTCACTGCTCCCCTCATCCCCCATCGCCACTGTGTGCTTCTCTGTGCGGGACTGTCGGCCGCTGAGAGATCTGCAACCTGAGATGCTGATACACAGGCATGTTTGTAAAATAGTCTGTGACACTGTTTGAAATGAAACCAGCCCAATCCCAGGTTCCTCTGTGGTTTAGTCCAGAATTTACAAAAACAGAAATACAACAAGCTTAGTCAAAACCACTTCTTTTTTATCATCTGAAAAACACGAAACAAGAACCACACAGATGTGCAAGAGGCAGATATAAAGATTTTAACTTTACTTTTTTTAATACTCAAATATGAAGATGTGATTTTCTTTGATACTTTATTTCTTTTATAAAAATATATAAATTAACTGATTTCATTCTGCTGAAAACAATGAATTTCAAGTGTGAAGGACTGATCAAATGCAACCCCCAGACAAGTTCATAAGAATATTTATTTACTTAATAGAAAAGGGGTTTTAACAAGCTGATGCAGAGCTTGGGTTAAAGTTTTACATTGATGATGTATGCAGTAAATCATGGTTTCTACATTAAGCATAAATTATAGGATTTTAAAGTTTGATTCCTTCATCTGTGTCCATCAAACAGAAATAGCTCTACAAAGAATACACATGTAGAATAAAAGTAGGCAATCAAAGACAACATTTTTAGCTGCTAATGTTTTTGGGATCATGATCCTTCCTTAGTTCCTTACTTCCATTAGTTTTTTCTCTCTACCCAGTACGCCCTTTCCGCCGCCTTGCTTAAACGACACAATATGAAACAATCGAGATGAGTTCATTTTCTTCCCTTTTTCTTCTCCATTATTTTTCTGGGAATGATGATCCCCCGTCGGGATCAAAATGCTTTTAACATGGCTGGATGTCTGAAGGCTGCACCAGCCAACCTGCTGAGAGAATTCACTGCAGGGCCAACGTGTCCTTTGCATGGGAAATTTATGACTTGGACCCTTCTGCTATAGTATAACCCCCCATTAGAAGAATCCAGTCAAAGCCTGTCGTCCACTAAATGACTCAACCACTGTTTTTCAACACTAATCCCTTCTTTTTAAGGTCCCAATTTTCCTTCCCTTTCCTTTTTCGTTGTTGTTATCCACACATTCCTGTTGTGTGCTTCTTGAGGTCTGTTGTAAACTCCTAAACCAAAGTGAGGCATGCTTTTGTCTGGGATTCATGTTAGTATTTAGTGTAGGGGAAAGCTTGCCCTTATAATGGTCTGAAGGGAGGGGTGTTTTCAGGTGGACAAATACAGTTGTCTAGTCACGAGGCTTTGCATAAAAATAAAACAGGTAGACAAAGCAGTCCCTCCATTTACAAATTAAAAGTGCTCCTCCTCAAATTTAACTCTCCAACCCTAAAAGATCCAAATAAATGCACTGGGTATATTTGAACATACTGTATTGTTTCCATATCAAAGGTTGTTTTCTGTTTATTTTTAAAAGCTATTATCTTTTATTATCTTATGGGAAACTCAATTAGAGTATTGTTCTGCTTTTCATGGATGTAGTTCATTTTTAGATACGGACATGTAGAAATCACTGCAGTGTCATAGTTTAAAACTATTCTTTGATCTTAGTATTGTTTCGTATTCAATGCATCCCAGCCAGGCAGCCTGACTCTCATTTAGGCTATTTAGCTAAACACTAAAGGTTAATCCTTATTCCCCTTGTTAATGTCTTCTTATTCCCTAGACTGTGCAGCTGAGGTTTGATTGGTCTCGGGTGTATGGTTTTACTCTTCTGGAGTTCTTGGCATGTTACTGCTTCTCTTGTGCCTTCCTGTCTTTCTCTCTGCTTCTTGGTCTGTGTTGCATGTTAATTGAATGATGATGTCCGTCTTTTTGTCTGTCTTCCTCTGCACATATGGAGGGGTTGGTTTGTTGGCCAACAAGAGCCAAAATATATTTTTTTGGAGAAACGGGCTGCAAATTCAGAAATGATGAAAATTCAAAAACAAATTTAAATCAATAAGAAAAAAAAAAGATGACTTGCTGCATATGAAAATCAGGCTGTGGAAAGCCTAAACAAATGCATTATAAGCAAATGTGCTGCAGATACAGAAATGCAAAGTCAAAAACAAGAACAACAGAAAACAGATACACTTTTATTTCACAGGAGAGATAGAGGACAAGCAATAAAATAATTTATTGATTATCAAAGCACAAAATGACAGACATCCACACAGCTGTTTCTGAGCACCAAGCTTCACTGAAGACAGTTTAAAAATCTGACACTAAAACTTAAGCTTTGGTTATATTTATAGAGACATGGTTTCTGAATGCTTTGTTAAGGTAAGTTGCTAAGTGATACTTTGGACATTGAAGGGGTTGTTTCTATATATTTCTCGAAGTAAGTCATGAGCATCAAAACTGTTGGGTTGTTTAACCAGAATCCATTTACAGTAATCGTCACCTCCAGGGTTGGCAAACCTCCTTTAAGTTCACTGGATTTGTAGCATTCTTCTTTTGCATTTCTTTTCTGGGTATGAGTGTTTTTGACTTTGCGTCATTTCTGCTTTTGCAGCTCGTCTGCTGTTGATGTATTTGTTTGGCTTTCTTGTCATGTTCTATCATTTGCAGCACATGTCCATTGTGGGTTTTGTTTTGGAACATTGCACGTGTTTTTTTGTATGTGTTTGCATAATTTTTGAATATGCAGTCTGTTGTGGCAGTGTGTTTGCCCCTTTTTGGCCATTGTAGTTTGGTGCAAGATGAGATGAGAAAGACAGGAAGACAGGCGGTCAGCAAGACAGGAAAACCGGCAGGCAGACAGACCTCTTAAGATCTAGGACTAGAGAGGGTATTTCCCAAATAATTTCAGTATCATGCAAGTATCACTTCCTCTTCTGGTCCAGGATTTAAACACAGCGGTAGTGGTAATATATATGAATTCATTCATGTTTTCTTTCACTTGAGTTTTGAAATTTAAACACAAATCAAGAGTATAACATCACTCCAGCTATCTTACACAAATACAACTTGTAGTCTCATAACTGTTCTTTGTTTTATACACTGTGTAATGATCGGAGATCACAGTTCTGTGCATCCACCCATCCCTCTGCCTGTGGCCAACACTATACAGTTCCATACTGTGCTCTCCTTCTTCGATGCCTTGGCAGCAAATTAAGTTAAAGCCTGCATGGAAAAAAGAAGCCCTTAAATGTTGCCATATGCAGGATTGCATGGGAACTTCCTGAGGAACACATGTTGTTCTGGGTCTCTCGGAGAGGTGTTGAGTCTGTGTAGTCTTTAGAGTGAGGCTCAGTACGGTGGACCACTCAACAATGATAACACAAAACATCAATTCATGATAGAGCAAAATATTTTGTAAAAATGTCACATTTAAGACCTGTCAATTCCAAACCGGTCAGTGTGGTACTTGGATACTATGTGACATGTTGCACAGGACGATCAGCTCCAACTGAATGTTTGGTGTCAAAGTGCTGACATAGTTGAAGCTGACATTATGTGAAATATTTTCTCCTTTTTATTTGTGATAGACCTGCTGCTCTCCTGGCACGTTATGCATCCTCACAGTTTTGGAAATGTTATCTTTTTGGACAATCACCATGACATTTTCTTGGATGAATAAACAAAAAGGACATTTTAGCAATACTTCCTTTAAAGGAAATTAAGAATCTATTATGGTCCAAGTGTAATAAAAAGTCTCTTGCAATAAAACCCTTGTTTTCCATTTAGCTGTGTATTTACCTACAGCACAGTTGGCAATGCTTTCAAACAATTTCCCGACTGTCATGAGATCAGGTCTTTAAAACCGCCTCCCCACACCTGCCTGCTTTCCTGTATCTTTAACAACAAACAGGTGACACCTGCCTTGAGCATCATGACGATAAAATGACTGTCATAAAAGTCAAATGTGTTTTTGTGTGTGACTGTGTTTGATGGTGTTACCTTTGCAGGATTATTGGTTCTCTTTGGTCTTCAAGCGCCTGGTTGGTCCAAGGGTGTTGGCTGTTCGGGTGGCTGGACTACAGAGAAAACCGCAACCAGGACGAGTCATACGAGACAAGCTGCGTATCTACGCCCATTGTACCAGCTACTACAAGTATGTACTGCAGCTGAACCGCCCTCTCTTAGTTTATAGCCTGCTTTTAAACACAGTAACAAGCTAGATCATCATCATATACTGGGATTTCTTCTTCATTTGAGGCCAACTGATGACAAAGCGCACATCTTTCTGTGCTTTCAGTAATGTTCAGCAATACTTTGGGAATGTCCTTGAAGATTTAGATGGAAAGCAGACCCCTGCGGTTTAACTTTTTCTACTCACTGTGTCCTCCATGCAAACACCTGAGGCTCAGTCTGGTGGGGAAGAACAAAATCCCTTGCCAGCCCATTCAGCTTCCCATAAATAAGCAGACGGCAGACACCCGCTCATTCACAGCTCGGAGACTATAAAACTTAACGGGTATCACTTATCAGGTGTGTGGCTTATGCCTCGCTGTCGTCAAAGAGCCGCTGAAAGAAGTGCAAGGCCTTCATCCCATCTCGGATTGGCTGGAGGGGGTATTTGAGGGGGAGGGGAAGGGACAATAAGGCGGTCTGTGCCACCGTGGCCTGTTCAAGGTTATCATTTAACCCAGACCAGTGGCTGTCAGCACCAGGCTAGACTTACTGCTTTACTCTAGGCAGGGCTCGTTTACAGCTGGAGCATCTCTCAGACAAATAGTGGAGCGCTGCACAGATAGACGATAGATAAACATGTCGGAGTTGCATAACTGAAACACACAGCCGCATGAGGCCTGATGACACTCACGCAAATATTTGAAATAGTTTTCAACAAGGGACTCCACTTAGCCACCTGTAATGTGTAATGTTTAATGGGATTAAAGAGAGGCTCATTCCCTTCATTCACATGAACTTCCTGCCAGAGTGCTGTATGCTGTGGTGTTGTACAAAAAAGATAATGTGATTAATATTTATAAAATCATTGCTTCTTGATTGATAATAACTGAAAGGTTGGGGAAAAATGTGGAGGGACATGAGGTCATAGTTCAAGCTAACAACATATTCTATAAGTCATAAATAGCTACCAGAGCTACATTAGCTTAATTACTACGCATTCAAGTAATTCTCAGCTTACATTTCCAGCTAGCTAACATTCCTGTAAGCGAGGAATTTCATATCTCTTCTAATATGGCTTGTAATACAATTAATAGGCATGTTAGTAAGATAGTGGTTCCTCGTGTCCGCTGAGAGCTCTGGAAAAGAGCAATTAGTTTTGCTTCCCCCGCTCTGCATGGAACGTTCTCCAGAATAACTTGAAACAGGCAGATCTCATTTCACTTGAAGCCTTTGGCTCTACCATAAATGACAAAAAGGTGAAAGCATCAGAGGGTGCCTGTGTTTTTGAATTGTTTTATGTGTTCACAACAACTGCACTTCATCTGCGAACTGATTTGCACGTTTTAAATTGTTGTTTGCTCTTATTGTTTGTGAACTGTTTCTTTATCATGTTATGGTTGTTTAGGACGTGTGCTGCTGCCCTCTTGGCCAGGTAACCCAACGAGATCTTGATCTCATTCGGTTAATTAACTGGTTAAATAAATAAAAAAATCTAATGTTAGCTGTTGTCAAACTGTTGATTTAACTTGAATTATGGTCCGATGTCCCCCCAGATTTCCATTAACTGTTGTTTTTCATCAAAAACCCAAAGGGACATCGACCATATTTTAAATTAAAAGTAGTATAACTTGTAACGTATATATTATTATCAGTTAGGAAGCCGTCAAAGATGACAACTTGTTTGGAAAAGTTTATATGTGTAATCTGTCCACCTGGAACACAGCAGTACAACATCGTCGCAGCATTTTAGATTCCCGTCCTCAGCCTGACATCTGAGAACTAAAATGGCCGCTGTGTGAAAACGCTGGCATTAGGTGCTGCACGGCTTAACTCAGCATACCAGTCACCCCTGGACAATGATCAGACAGAGAAGCGCTAAAGCAGACCCTCTTGAATCCAGTCCATCTTGCCATGATTTCTGCCAGGTTGTGGTTGTGCACAGTTCAGTTCTTAAGTGGACGAACCATTGTAGTCTTAGTGGTTAGACTGTTTTGTGTAAGACAGCAGAGAATATAAATGTACTCAGGCAGTCGGCGGTTTGAAAAGTCTTAGCAGTTTAGATATTTGACTTTCACTGCCCTTTTACCCCTTTTAGTGGTTTGCACTGCTTTTTTTTCACTTTCCACCGATGCTCCGACATCAAACAGCATCAACACATGTTTATGTTCCTGGTTTGGATCCTTAAGAACCTCATCATTCGAAAGGCCTGAGGGGTCATTATCTCTCCCTCCATCTAACCATCTGATGTACAACTCCGAGGCTTGTTTCTCAGAAACCTGGACCACGGCTCCAAGAGTTTAACTCAGAGCCAGACACACAGCTTACCCATCTGCAGAACCGCACTCTATTTCTCTCAGTCCATATATTGAATATTAGCAGTCATGCAGGGTTAATGAAATAAGTTGCTCTCAAAGTGCCCAAAAGAACACGGATAACAATCAAAACCAAAAACCAGGATTCTTTTTCAGATATGAGATTTTGGTGGTTACAGGGAGAGTTGTCTGCCAGACTTTTAGCCAAAAAAACATCCTGACCCTGAACACCAAGGCCCACATGTGGTATTCACTACAGCTGTGTTGTCTTTGTCCTCATATCTGGGCCCTTTATTAGATTTTATCATGTTGGTCTTATCTCGCTCCCTTACTTATTTACCTCTGACTGGTATCCCTATCAAGTTGTGTCCCCAGTGCTTCGCTCTCAGGAGAGGGACTCAAACATTGTTGTCGGTGTAACTCAAGAAGTTCCGCTTGTCTCGTTCACACCCTTCATGAGACGCTGATTATAACACTACAGGTTTGAATATTAAAAAACTGTACAAGAGAAGCAGAGTGGGCAGCAGATAGTCACAAAAGGCTTTGAGAATGAAATGTGGTTTATTATGATTTTGACTATATATAGATGGTAAGTCTTAGCCTGTGATGAACTGGCATTCCTTTCCTTTATCTCCCTTTATTACATTTCCCTAAAAACCTTTTGATCCAGATGAGATCAAGAAGTCAAGGATTGATCCTACGATTAAAAGTGACGACAATTTATTATCAAAGCCTTCCTTCTCTTTGTAGTCATCTTTAATTATGGAGAATTTTATTAAAGATGGCGTAGCAATACATAAAGAATCCCGTTAAACAGATGTCGAATGGGAGCCTCTAGTTTTTCTGTCTTTATTTTTCCTTCTTCAATGTGAAAATATATTAAATGTTTTTCCCTTTTTTTTCGACCGCGACAGTCATAACTACGTGAGAGGGTCCATAACGATCTACATCATCAACCTGCATCGATCGAGGAAGAAAATCAAGTTGGCGGGGACGTTACGGAACAACACTGTCCATCAGTACCTGCTGCAACCCTTCGGTCCGGACGGACTCAGAGCCAAGTGAGTATCGATCTGAGCTGTTTTTTTTAAATATTAATTTTTGGGCTTTTTGTGCCTTTAATGGAGAGATAGGACGGTGGATAGAGTCGGAAATCAAGGGGAGAGAGTGGGGATTGACATGCGGGAAAGGAGCCACAGTCTGGATTTGAACCTGGGCCGCCCGCTTTGGGGCCTCCATACATGGGGCACGCGCACTAACCACTGTGCCACCAACGCCCCCACATGCACACATATGCGCATATAAACACACAGCGTTCTTTTGTTTTCACTTCAAGGAGGTCTGATTATATATGATACCGTTCCTGGCCGCACTTTCCCTCCAGTCCAGTCAGTGCTAGCTTTAATAACACAAATGAAACACTTCATATTTTCCTCTAATAATGAAACATTTTAAAAAAAGGAATTATTTTTGCACAGTCCAGGGTTGTTCCCCGCCTCTTACCCAATGACAGCTAGGATCAGCTCCAGCAACTCCTCGACCCCGAGGAGTTGCTGGAGCTGCTCCTCGACTCAACGGGAAAAGCGGTAAAGATAATGCATGGATGGATGGATTCTTTTTGTAAGGATCTGAAAGACATTATGAAGAGGGGAAAAGTGCACTGAGAATTTCATAAACAACTTAATTGGGTCTTAAATTGTAAGTATTTTTTTTCCAGCCTTAATTGGTTGTTAAATACAAAGGTTGCAGGAAATTAATTTCAAGCAAACAGTGGGTGGTGGACTTATATTGTATAATTCAGATTGACTTGCCACAACATGTTAATACACACTGGAAAAAAAATGCAAAAGCTAAAAAAGAAGACATTAAAATCTACACTTACATATAAAACACTCCCAGTTTGAAGAGACAGCTTGAAATGCTAAAACACTGGAAGAATTAACAGAGAGTAAAAAGCTACTAAAAATAAAACACATCGTCAAAGAAGAGAAGTTTCTGTTCATTTGGACTGTCCTGCTGTGTTACTCTGCTTCAGTCAGACTGAAACTTTCCTCTTCGTTTCGAAATAACACGTTGAGTAAATCCAGAGTCGCAGACATCCGATGTGTTTACGGTCGTTTGGCTGAATCCGTTTTATAGACTACAGCAGATGTTTTGTCTGTACGCTTTTTACGTGTTTTTATATTTGTGCCATTTAAACTCCTCCTAAATCCTGTTGAACTAACTTTAAAGAATTACACTTAATGTGATTAAGTAATTTAATTCATAAAACCTTAAAACCTCCCTTCAAATTGAGTCTTTATGCTCTCAGTCTCTTCCTTTCTGCTCGAAGCCCCTGGCCTGTTATTCTGACTCAGACTTAAGCCTCCGATCCTGAAACAACAGCCTAATGACCTGGGACTGTGAGAGTGTGTGTGTCTCAGTGTTATACGATACCTACAGTCGGCCTTAATGGAGGCTCAGGCATGATCCTTCAATAACGGCGTAATGATGGAGGATGTTTTAGGTGTTAGAACAGGATTGAAAGGTAATTAATAGCAAAGCAGGCTAACGACGGGCCTTTTTCAGGCTTTAAGTGCTTTCCTTTACCACAGGCAGCGCGGGGAGACTTTTATGAAGAATTTAGCAACACCAGATGTCTATAAATTTGTATGAGTACTGCGACTTTTTAAAGCCAGCCAAGCACTCAGGTCTTTATTTTGAAAGAACGCTTTGAGCAGTTCAAATTCATAACTTTTGCTTATGGAGCGTAACCTCTTTTGTTATTTTATAGAATCTGAGGTTCACGTAAAATTCCAATTTTAATCGCGAACTTTACGACATAGCCATTTCATAAAAAATATTTACTAAAAACAGCAGAACTGTCGAGTTAAAACATGTGTTAGAGGTGCAACTGAAGCACAAAAACAGAACAAGTTTCTCTTTAGAACATGATTCATATGATATATAACAGTGACCGATAGTTTATACACTACAATGATATCTTAAATGAATTTAAAAAACGATGCATCATTAATTAACACACAAATTGTTTTTAAAGCAGAGTCAGGATGTACAAATCCTGCTGAGTCCTCCATTATATTTCACATGTTTTTTAATGTTTTTGTTTATGGGTCAGCTAAAATGAAACATTACTGATGACATTTAGAGAGTCAGGACAAAAACAAAGTACAGGAAGGTAACACACAAACACAAGGTTACACTTACTCCAGATCCAGTTAACGGTGCAAAGATAATAATAATAATAAAAACTTTATTTGTATAGGACTTTTAAAAACAAGTGATTACAAAGTGCTTTGACACATGCAGAAGCAAACACAACAACAAAGCATAAAAACACAATAACAACAAAAAAACAAAGCAACCCACAGAAGAGACATGAAAGCAAAATCAACAAAACCCCAAAACAGTAAATGAACCCAAACATCATCAGAATTCAAGCAACATAAAACATCTCTTTTATATTTTATTACCCTGACTTATTTGACCTTTATGCTGTGAAATGGTATTATTAAATATACAGCATTATAGAAACCTGTATCTGAGACAAAATTATAATTAAGGAATATGACAAATTAAATCACATCAAAATTATATGTTCTATTATATATATATATATTTGTATAGTTTTTAGCTCCAGAACTTGTTCAAAATGTATTAGTGTAATTATGGCTGCAGTATTTAGGATTCACTGTATTAATGCAGTTGATGTCAAACTGTCGGGGAAAAAATGAAAACAATTCTGCAACAACAGCACCCCCAAGTGTACAACTGACAGAATCATAGCGCTTAGGGAGTGAGGTGCATGAATAAACCAGATTTTCTCATCTTTATTTCACATAGTTTTCCACAATAACGAGGTCTCAGGTCTCAGGAAGACAACGCTCAGAAAAACATAAACAGATGAGTTTCACTGACCAAAAAAATCAATGTGTGTTTTCTGTTCAGATACGTCCAGCTGAACGGTGAGAAGCTGCTCATGATGGATAATGAGACGTTCCCTGAGCTGAAGCCAAAAACACTGAGGGCTGGACGGACAATAGCCATGCCTCCCATGACCATCGGCTTTTATGTGGTCAAAAACATAAACGCATACGCCTGCAGGAGATAACACTGACCCCCTTCATCTCTGAGACACAAGCGACAAAAAACATCAACCATCAACCATCTGCCAGTCTGACTTAAAAGCTTCAAACCACTCTAATAATCTTACTGGGGAAACACACTCCATCACCTCTGTTAATATATTTGTTTTAAGTTCTTGTCAACGGTGCAATCCTCCACACGTTTTTCAGTACTAATATTTAAACTGCTCTGAAACATTACACATGATCCTGGATATAGATTTTCTTTTCTCTTTCTGCTCCATCAAAGACATACAGTACCTGCCCGAGTGACTTAAAAAGGGCTGCACTGAACACTTAGTCAATTCTCTTCACCAGCAATTCCTTAAGATTTAAAGGTTTTTGGGTTTTCTTTTTGTAGTAACAAAATAGAAATATCAAATGAGTCTACAATATTTAACCTGTTTAAGCTATTTTCTTCTTCTTCTGGGTTTATATATTTTTACTTTTGCACTCTCTTTCCCCCCTAATCTTTCTCTGGGTGACGGACAAAACGTCTGAGAGAAATCCTCTGAACAGGCGGTGAATCTGAAGCTAACACAAGTCAACTTCAGTTTAGCTTGATCCTTTCCACACAGAGAAAACGCTGCCGTGTGTTCAAGGTCATTCCTGGACTTACCAAGATCTCTGTGTGTGTTACGTGTGTGTGTGTGTGAGTGTGTGTGTGTGTGTGTGTGTGTGTGTTCTACTGATAAAGCTACTGATGTGTGTGTCCAGTCTGTTGAACGGGCCTCTGAAATGTTTCTTTCCTTGCTGTATCAGGTTGTTTAAAGCAGAAATCAGTTTCTTTTCTGTTTCTGTGTGTTTTGTTTGTCACATGTCCTCTGCTGCAGGTTTTAATCAGCACACCCACACAGTGCGATGGCCAGGATGTGTTGCTGGTGTTGAAGCTGAAGAACACAGTGAACCCATCATTAGCATTCATACTCACATGGCTTTCATCCTCACATAGTCTGGGATCGCTTTGGACTCAAAAACTCTGAAAAAGCAGTTCATCAGGTGTATTTGTCTCTCACTCTCTTCAGTGTGATCTCACGTTCGATTATCTTCTTATGCTGCTAGGTTTTTTTGTACTGAATATTCATGATATATTTGACATTATTTGTACAGATTTACTACCATTTATTTTAAGATAATGTATTGTACATAAGAAGAGGGACTAAAAGAAGTGACTTAAGCTTGTTATGTTTGCTCACATAAAGTACACCTTATTTATATAAAATATACTTTGCTTTTTTATGTTTCTTTCTTATTTCTTTATTATCTTTCTAGGCCCCTGACGAGAGAAAACGTAGAATTTCATTCAGAACATTTTCATTAAATTACTGCGTGTCTACGTGTAAAGATGTAAATGTCAGTCGCAGACAGAAAGGGAATTCATGAGTCGCGTTTCACATCTGCCTTTGTTTCGATTTTATGGCTTAATTTTTTAACCAGCCCTTTTTTTTTTTTTAAAGTGGGATTTTTTTGTTTTTCCTAGGACCACAGAGTAAGTAAATTCTTTCCCTGAAATGATTTGGTCATGTTGCTCATTTTTAGCTTATTCCTCCAACAACTTTTACACGTTTGAAAATAAGCAGGAGCAGGTTATGTGCCTGACCATATTAAATATAATAAGTCAGTCCTCTGAATGTGTTTATAGTTAAATTAGAGATGTCTATATTTCTTTTGGAGAGCATTATTTTGATATGTAAAGTGTGCTTATATATTATTTTTTGTTAAGAAAAAGTTTACATTGATAATAAACTCCTACAGATACCTACAAAGTTGATTATTTTTGCCGTCGTTCCTTTAACAAAAAGTCCAAACCCTCATGCCACCAAAGCAAGTAAAGCATTCCTACTCAGATTTGAGTTTGTCAGCAGCTCTGACTTTATTACATTCTGTGAGTAAACTCACTTTGCAGCCTACCAGAGAGGATTGGGGAGCAAGCTCTCTGCTTTTGTCTAAACTGCTAAGTCCCTGCATGTGAAACAAATCTGTGCAAAGTAACCAGACTCCACAGCAGTTTTCAGGCGATGTCAGGGATCTGCAGAAGCATGTGTTTGCAAGTAAAAAAAGAGACAAGAGAAAAAATGAAAAGATGAGATTTATACCTGCAAAAAGATCAACAGTACAGAAGGAGACGACCAATAAAAACGTCAACATTCACGAAGCATCCTTAACCAAAGGCAGTCGCTTTGTTTGACGCTCACTCCCTCACACACACACACAAACACACACACACACACACACACACACACACAAATACTGTTAATCTCCATGGCTCCAGATGTGGAGGCAGTGAGCGTGTGTGTGCGTGCGTGCGTGCGTGCGTGCGTGCGTGCGTGCGTGCGTGCGTGCGTGCGTGCGTGCGTGCGTGCGTGCGTGCGTGCGTGCGTGCATGCGTGCGTGTTTTTTTGTTGTAGTGCACAACAACAAATGTATACCAACTTGTAGTTTTGTTAAATATTGTTGTATGTATACTTTTTAATCTAATAGTGAATTGGCTGGCTGCTTGAATTTAAGGCACAAGCGGTCAAGGTTTTTGAGGGTAAATTTCCTTGCCAACCTATTCTCTCTCTCTCTCTCTTAATCTTGAGGATGGAAATCACAACCTTTGCTTCTGGAGATGATGCATTTCGTGTTAATCACATTTGAATTGAGATAGGAACGAAAGCTTTCAGATTTTCTTGAACTACTGCATGAAACAGTCTACGGACCGATACTGAAACTTCAACTCCCAGAGGATTATTATATACTTGATGACATTAAGTATGGAAGGCCTACGCAGACATGCATACATACATCTTATATAGTCAATTTTCTTTTTCTCTCAAGACTTCCACATGTTTATCCTCAGGGTTTGAAAAGTACAAAACAAACAGAAATAGTCTCGGCTTACCTCTGTCATGGTCTGACTTATCACAGTGACCAGTCTATTGTTTTGTATTCTAAATCACCACAAAATGTAACATTATCCTGAGAAAACAGCATTGTTGTCTTCAGGTAGTTAGATAAATGAATCTGTTATAATAGAAAAAAACAGATTTATTATCCCAACAAAACAAGAAATGTAAGTAGAGACATCAAGACAGCAATTGACCTTAACTCCTTATCCCCGTAAAGCATCGTTATCTTGAGATAATGGGATAAATAAGTTGAGATCTTCAGAAAAAAATTGGAGATTTCGTTATCACGGGGTAAATAGAGTAAATCAAATACATGGATGCATGTCCACTTATTGCCTATAACTGATTGCAAGCTCTATACTTTTTTATCTGAACATACTCGGTGCTAATACGGTGCTAATATCTCTAGGAAGCAGCTCAGGCTTCACCTGTATTGATAGTTAGTCATGGACACTGGCAGCCCTCTACATTCTGGGATCCAGTGTATGTATCTCTAATCTTGTTTTAAGTTCCATTCATGGAAAATGTTCCTTTGCTTTTATGTCAGTCGCAGAAATGTTTGACCTCAGGAATGAACCCCGGGAACAGATCAAACTCACTTTGCATGTGGTTCATTTCAAACAGGACGGCATTGTTGACATGTCAAAATCAAACCAGACTCGTTAGCAGGGGGTCCATCTAATGGGAGGTCCTTGGAAGAGAAAAGTATTATCTATGATACGACGAGGCCTGCCTTATATACTTCATGTCCATTTTTTTAAAAGCTCAAACTTTCATTTGCGTTTGTTTGAAACTGGTCATAGATCAGCTTTATGTTTGAAACATGCATCCCAAAATAAAATTTGTGCGAGAGGAAAACAATCAACTTATCTCTTTTGTGAAACCACTTTTCCCCTCCGTATACCAATTCCCAGATCTGCTCTTGAGTTCTGGCTGAACCTCTGTAGCTCCTCTCTCATACCAGTGCAATGAAAAAAAACACATTACTTTTATTAGAAACAACTCTTTGCTAGCTTTCATAATATGCAACTTTCTGCTGGCTTTGCACTTTTTTTTTTTATTATGACCGTTTCCTGAAACCATTTAATTTTTTTCTGGAGGATGATAAAATTGTTATCAGATTTGTGCATGGACTGATTTACTTTTCAAATACCCAACACCACATTTTGTGCTCTACCAGAGGCTAAAACATCTGTCTCTCTTGGTAGTATCAGTATCTGAACAACTTGAACCTTGAACCTTATTTAAAGCTCCTGTGAAGGGTTTGTAAGTGATTATGAAACAGACTGAAAGAATACTGACGCCTCTATATGACCTACAAAAGCAAATCTGGCTCCAGGAACACAGGAAGTCACATACACGAGTGGCAAAGAAGACGTTTTTACAGCATAAATAAAAAATGTTTACAGCCTGGTTACTGAACGAAATAGGCGTCAACTTCGTCTATAATCCTGTTAGGTTGACTGACAGTTAGGCTGAGACAGGATTTCCATCATGGCAGAAGCTGCCGATGAGGCTTCGGGACCCCCTGCTGTAACAGATGGCTGACGTCACTCAGGCTTGGTGCATTAATATTTACATATACAACCCAATAAGTTACAGTCCTTATAGGAGCTTTAAAGCAGAAACATTCTGGAGGTATTCGGTTTAGTGCAATTATGCACCCAGCAAAGGTCTCTGAGTGCATCTGCACTGTTGTGAAACACACTGACAGCTCGGTTGTATTGTTTTGCGTGCTTTCAACGTGTAAAATCTGGTCCAATATTTACTCTTGTCTGGCTTCATGCTCGGTCACTCTCTCTTCTTTCTGTCTCTCAGCCTCAGCCATTATATCAAATAGTACCGAGACGGGCTAACTGGCTTCTTTTTTTTTGGCTGAAGGCTTGTATGTCAAACTAGTGACATAAAACCGTAATTACTTCCCACGAGAGAACTGCGGCTGTTGCCATAGTTACGTAGTTCTGAAAGAAGGCGACCTGGGTTCTCTTTGGAAATATGACAAGACTCCTTTCTGCCAGTTGAAAGATATTGTACTATAAGATTTGACTTTGAAACTACTAATAAAAGATGGAAAAGTGACATATTGTTGCTTTAAATCTGACCTACGTTTAAGTAAACATCCCTCCTCTGACCACCTGTCAGCAGTGGATTTCTGACCAACATGGCCACTGTGAACGTCCTCCACTCAGTCCGATCAGGATCTTATCAAGCCGATCCACAGAAGTGGTTTTGTTTTAGCAGACGTGGGCTCACATAAACCCGTCCTCTGTGATAACAACTCTGTGAGCGTCACTTCCTCCGAAACAATCTAATTGTGTTGTGATTGAGGAGGACTGCGCCGTGTCTGGCCACTTCTGCGTGACAGTGCCTCCTTAGTGGAGGTAACCGTTACCCCAGCCTGCCTTACTCTGTTTATACTCAGTGATCCATTTTGAGACATGCAAGGCCCCCTCGCCCTGTTAGCGTACACTGAGGATTTCTCCGTGTTTACTCTGTATATACAGGAGTCAGCTTAAATAAGACTTCCATGAATGCTGGATCCCCTGAAAACTGATGGACTAGATTAGACTCTGGCCCACAACGCAGGACTTTTGGCTTTTTGGACCATTTTGACCAAAGCAAGGTTAATAAAACATAAATATTTATGGTACTATGGGGTTCCTTTTCTGCACTCAGAAGCCAAACATACAATCTGTGCTGAATATAATGATACAAGACAGATTTGTTGTAGCCATCAAAACATTCTCTGAGACACAGCCTGCTGTTTGGTGTTTATTATGCAGCATATATGTCGTGTTTTTTCCTACAAGTTGTGCACTGGATGACAGAATCTGTTTTGATGGAACAGAAAAGTACATATTGAGTTAATGTCTAATCCATCTCTTATTATGTTGTATTACACAATAATGTTTTTTGCCAACGTGATGATGGATTTTTGGCTTTTTAAAATGAATTCTCAATTCAATTCCTTTATAAATGAGGCACCCGTAGCCTAGTGTTTGGTGTGAGTGCCCGATATAAGGAGGCTAAATTCCTACAAGCGGGGCAGCCCGGGTTCAAATCCAACCTGTGGTTCCTTTTCCCGCATGTCATTGCCCACTCTCTCTTCGTCCCCGATTTCTAACTCCATGATCTCTAAATAAAGGCATAAAGAGCCCAAAAATAAACCTTTAAAATCAAAAATGTAATTAATTCCTATAAAAACACCATAAATCTGTACATTTAGTATTCAGGTTCAAACATGTTGTTGGAAATTGTCACTTCTCCCAACTGGTCAAAATGTCATTATGTGTTTTATTTTATTACAGGTTCATACAAAGGTATATGGCACACTTGAGGTCAAAGCAAGGACAGTAAAACAGACTAAAACGGGACGACAATATAAAACATGTAGAAGCACATATGAAACACTTAAAAGCAAGACAACATAAGTCCATGAATTATAGCCCAGCGGTTAAGTCGCGTGCCCCTTGTATGGAGGCTATAGTCCTCATCGCAGCGACCGTGTTATCCAATCTGACCTCGGCCCTTTGCTGCATGCCTTCCCCCCTCTCTCTCCTCCCAACGTTTCCTGCCTGTCTTCAGCTGTCCTGTCCAATAAAGGCAAAATTTGCAAAAAAAACATATAACTTTAAAACAGGACAGCAATACTGTGAAACTATGAAAGCACATACGGTTTCTAAAAGCGAGACGTAAACCTACATTTGAATGTAGAACATTAATTCATACGTTGTATTTGGTAAATGGTAAAAGGACTTGGACTAATCAAGCTGCGTTCACAAAACACGTCACAGTCACCATTTCATACAACTTCTACACTCTGAGAAGGCTGCTAAGTAAAGTGATCAACCGCCCCAGTACTATTCTTTACAAACGCTGCTGGTGTAGCAGCGGGAGCAATTTGAGGTTCAGGGTCTTGGTGTTGACGTGTGTGTACAGGAACTGGGGATTGAAACCCCAACCTTCTGAATAAGAGAAACACAACTCGAAACCACAGAGCCACAGCCTCGAAAGCACGAAATTAACTTCTGCTTTTGAATAAAATGTAACTAGATGTCGTGTCTTTGAAATGGACCTCGAGTCTGTAATATAATTAAATAGAATATCATATCAAAAACAACAATTACAAGAAATATTATTCATATTATTAACAGTAAATTTAACGGTTTGTGTGGCTACCCTCCGGCAGACGCCTAGACGAGCGCAGAGAGACTCAGGAAGAGTTTCAGTCTCTGCCCTCCTCGAGTCAAAACACAAGACCTGATCAATGTAACACTGGAACTGTGACTGTAACACCACATGAAGCCCACACACACACACACACACACACACACACACACACACACTGCACGTTGCACTTTGACATCTTAAAACTTTTAAAACCTTGAAACTTTGACACATAATTCAAACTTTTATATCTTTTCTACATTTTTGTATATTTATCTATATTTTTTTTTATTTTTAATAGTTCTATTTCTATATTTTACTGTATAAATGTATCTCTCTGTGATGTTTGAGTGTTTTTATTGCATGGGCGTGTGGAGAAGTCCATCACATTTCACTTTTTATCTGTATGAACATCTTAAATGTAATATGATTTTTGTCAAACCCAAAAATCTTTGAACTGTGGCTTTATCCAAACAAACAAAACCTATACAACTCTTTGAGGAGGTGTAAAATGTTGTTATTTCTATCATTTTGCTATAACTATTATTGTTGTCATTGTTGATTATTAACATCATTTTTTATTATTGATTTAACATTTTTCAAGCAGCACAGGGTAGGCTACATCTCCATAAAGGAAACGGTCACAAATACACACTCGAAACTATATCCATCTCACATGCCTCAATCTTTATATCATTATAGGCGTATTCATTTCAATGTATCTACAGTATGTGAACAGTTTTGATTTGTAATGGTGTAGTTTTGATTTGTAATGGTGTTTTAGGATTTTGCTGTGCTCTTTTTCTTCAAATTTAATCCAAAGATTACTTTTTGGGGTCTTTTTTTTTTTTTTTTTTTTTTTAAATACAGATTTGCACTACATGACAAACTAATCTGCATTCCTAAAATGCCAACTATTGTCTGCCCCGCAGCCTCGCGGTCATGCGCCCTACTTCAGACACGAGCACATGACTTCCTCCTGCCCGACTGATCACCACCAGACTCCTGCAGGCCAGGGGCAAAAAAAAAAAAACACCATTGACAAGAACTGCACTCCACTACGAACACGCACCCAGGAGCAGTCTCACACAGACCTCCTCGATAGCAGCTGAATGGATCTATCTGTTCTGAGATCAGCGTAGACTTCCGGCTTGGGGTCACGTCACTCCGCGGGGTTGTGCTTCGGCTGCGGACAGTGCGGAAGGAAACAGAAGGAAGCGGAGTGCAACCGTAAACAAAACATTGTAGAAAGGTGAAGATTTGGACTTCAGAAAGTCTGGAAAGAGATGCCGCGTTTGTCAACATCCTGGGCAGGAGACACGGAGTGAGTTTCGTCTCGTTAAATGTTATTTTGTTTGTGTTTGTTTTGTGCAAAGAGGAAGTTAAAAGTTGTTGGTTAAAAAAAAAAAGAGTTGAGGCTTCAGGGAAAACGCGGGGTGCATTTACGGATCGGAACAAGTTCTGGAGATTTCTAAATATTCAGCTGCTGAGCACAAACATGTGAAAGCAAAATCTGTTATTGAGGGTTAGTGGGCTGTGTGCACTACTTTAATGATGATGGAGAAGAAGAGATACACCTTCACTTTTTGAATATTTACTCTCCACACTCACATTTAAGGAGTAATTGATTTCTGTTGCGAATTTCAGCAACAAGTGGAAATTACAAGTTCTTCACACAAGACATCAAACGCATCATGACACAGGGGAAAAAAGAGACATCACAAGAAGACATTTATAAATCATTTAAACAAACTATTTACAATCACAGAGAAGATTAGATGTGAAATATGGAATACATTTGCTTTGCGTATTTAGGATAACAAAGTACTTTTGACAAGAACTTGTTCAATTTAACATAACCTACCTGTAAGTGTGTGTCAATAATAGTGAACAAAGTAAAGAAGTAAAAAGAAGATGGCTTATTAAAAAAAAAAAAAAAGATTTCTCCTTTGTTTTCATCCATTTATAAGCTTTTCATAGATTTATTATATGGATATGATTAAGTTAAATTAAAGTTTGTTGTCTTCTGAATTTGTACATGTTGAATTTTGTAATGGATGAAGATTGTTGGATGAACTTCTGTGTTATTTCTGGACATGTCTGGTGTTGTAAAAAGGGTCTATTTCTACAATCACTGGATATGATATATGATGTCATTGATACCCTACAAAGAAGTGGAGGGTACTTACACTTAAATCCTCTGTTTATACTTGCCAAGAGGATTGGTGATCCGACACAACGACGTGGCTCTTTTCATTTGATTTTGAGTAAGCCATTTTTAGAGTAAGCTCATAAAGTGGTCACACATTTATCAACAAGTTAGGGCTGATCCCGCTAAATCTCCACAGACCAGCATCAAACGGTCACTTCTTCATTACAGATCTTTTCTTCAGCTGCAGCGCGTGGACTCTCATTATCTATCTACTTTGACTGATGGCGTCCTGAAACCCCTGCAGCCCGACTTTTTCTTGTGTTATCTGCGCTCTCACCCAGAGCTTGTCACTGATATAATATCAGCTCGTAGAGACGGTTTGTGTTGGGTCACAAAGGTTACGAGGAGTGTGGGAAAAATGTTCTCTTGCTTTAAGTTTCTTCAGGGAAAAAGGTATTCATACTCGAGCTGGATTTAGTGATGCAGGTTTTAAATTGATGATGATGTGAAGATGCAGCGAGGACTGATAGCTATCAGCTGTTTGGATTTTTAGAGAGAAACTACTGGCTTTGAAATATGCTCAAAAATCCCATTAAACAGTTTTCCCATTGTAAATAATACAGTTTATATCACACCTGATTAGTTTTTTGATGACTAAAAGCAGAAAAGAAAATCTCTCCTGGCTTTTTTTTTTATTTGTTGAAAGAAATCCACCTATCAGAAAAACCTAAATGTCACAAATGAGAGTTATGTAATATCGCTTTAAAGTCGCAGTTATCTCTTTGAATGTGTCGCAACAATCCAACAATTCTACTTCCTTTTCAATTTGCTTATCTTTAATTAATTTAATTCCATTTTTTTTTTAAAAGCCTCTAATCCTTATTTCATCATAACCTGAAAATTAACGTTTATGTTTATTGCATTTCTCCTCCGTTTTATGCCTTTGTCTCAATACTTCTTAACCTTTGCCTTTTTTATTTTACAGCATGATCAACGTCGAGTGGTCGGCGTAAATACGACACCAGAGTGAAGTAGGTGTGTGTGCGCGCGCGTGTGTGTGTCGGTGGTCCAAATGAAGTGCTTGCTGATAGCCAGCGAGAGCGCTGAAGTCCTCTTCCACTGGACTGACCCTGAGTTTCAGCAGAATATCCAGGAGCAGTATGGAGCGTCTCAGGAGGAGGGCCAGGGGGTACGGAGGAACATTTCTAACATGAGAATCTTTCAATTATTTTTTTATTGGCCTCTGT
The DNA here is from genome assembly GCF_963930695.1 of Labrus bergylta. NCBI lineage: Eukaryota > Metazoa > Chordata > Actinopteri > Labriformes > Labridae > Labrus > Labrus bergylta. Next base: position 24,367,871 of record NC_089204.1, read on the forward strand.
TTCTAACTTGTATTCCTTAATTATTTAAACGATTCAGCTTCCAGCCTTCGAGGACAGCATCAGCACTCAGTTTGCTCCCATCATTATCTCCTGCAGCACCATGGTGGACCGGCTGGGAGACAGCTACACCTCCTTCACCACAGAAAACAACCACATCTATGTCCTCCATCAGGTTGGCCCTCGCCTTTCACAGTGAAAACCTGCACAAAGTCCCCAGATTAGCTCTCTTAGGGGTGTGAAACGATAGATCCCTCAGTCAGAAGCTTTCTTTGAAAATGTTTTCATGCGTAAAGCAGATTTCTGTTAAGTATGAACTTTGCCTTGTCATAAGCACTGTGACCTACATGCAGCCTCTCTTACTGTGAAGCGTCATGTGAGTCATGTGAGTCTTGTTAAGGAATCAAACCAAGCTTTGTCCCCCTGCAGCACATGACACAAGTCTCCGCTTGACAAATACTTGACATTTTCCAGATCCATTCAATGTCAACACACTCTCAGATCTCTGTCAACCAAATATTTATACCCTAGAAAACACTTTTATACAACTTTTTAACTTGATTTTCCGTTCTAGTCATCGTATGCTTTTTGTCTTATGAGCTTATTAGTTCTCTTTGTTTCCCTCCCAGTTCGATGAGTGTCTCTACATCGCGGTGAACGGAGATGGCGAGGAGGGAGAGGACGACCTGAGGAGGAAGATCTATGTGATGAAGAAGATGATTGAGGTCATGTTTGGCATGGTCACCCTCAGCAGCAACCTCATGAGAAGAGAGTACGACATACAGTTATCTGATGTATTATATCAGATTTTTTCTTTAAAGCAGCATCGGCTCGATATCTGTAACTTGTGGTGTTTGTCCCACCAGGCTGCGTCCTCAGGACACAGAGCAGAGAGCGCGGCTGTGGACGCATCTGCAGGGTCTTCTGGAGACGTACAGCCAGCTCAGAGAGAACGACCAGAGCTTCTTAGTGGAGGTGCAAAAATTATGCATGCCTGAGAAGCATTTTTTTTTTTTAAACCCTTTCTTTGTAGATACAGTCATCGTCGTGTTAGAGTTTGGGGCGGGGCATCCCACCAATAATACTAATGCACAGATTTTAAACTCTTACAAGCTTTCATGTCCACATTGATTAATTACTGTCAATTGACAAAGAAATATATCTTAATAAACTGAACGTAATAGGATCTGATTGTTGTCCGATACATTTTAAAAGACTGGACGATGAACGATCCAACCAAACGGCCAAAAGTGTCGTTCCAAGATTTCTTTTTCTACTTGGTTGAAGTTTCTTTTTAAGAATTTGTAAACACTGTTTTTAAAACAAGACTTGTCAGTGAAGCAGGGACCGTCATTGATGGTTGCTACACTAGATTTGTGCTGTACACATTTTAACCACTAGATGGCAGAAGCAGTCAGAAAGCAGACATGCTCTTCTTGATAAAAAAAAAAAAAAAACCTCTTTGATGACCTTCAGTTCAGAGTATTTTTATTCACACTGTATCTGTGTTGAAATGTGTATTTTCAGCTGTCTACTCATGAAAGATGCCTTTTTGTAAATGATCACTTTACTGCTCAGAGGATCAACATGTGGAATGATTTACCCGCAGAGCTCAAACCTAAACTGTTGACTGGACTCAGTCTTGTAGTCATGTATGATGTTGTGCTGCCTCTTTTACTGTTTACTGTTGTTTGTGTATTTGTGAAATTTGACGTATCTTAAAGGCCCTTCTAAAGACACACCTTACAAGTTAGCTCAGACTTTAAATGCTGTAGTGTGTGGCTTCAGATTACATCCCTATAAAAGTAAACAATGCATAAAACAATGAATAGCATTAACTAATGACAGACATCGATCGAGCAGAACCAGACTCATGATGAACAGCCATTGGCCGCAAACAGAAAACTGTCTTTTAATAATTATATAAAAACAAGGATATTCAATTCTTTTCAGCTTCATTTTCCAAACGACTATGTTCAAGTTCTAGGTGTAATTCTTGAATCATCCCCCCAGAAGACATCTCTTTGTCGTTTGAGTTCTGTTTCATTCAAGCCTGTGTGTACATATTTTAGAAAAAAAATGCTGGAAACCATGGTTAATTCATGATCTCCCACACACTCTCACATGCCACCCCCCCCCCCCCCCCCCCCCCCCCCCCCCTTCTTTCAGGCAGTGGAGAGGCTGATCCACCCCACGCTGTGCGAGCAGTGCATCGAGTTCCTGGAGCGTCGTATAGTTCAGCAGCTCAACAGCAGCGTGGAGCGAGCTGGAGAGGAGGTGCTGCACTCCTTCATCCTCGTTCACACCAAACTGCTCGCCTTCTACTCTAGGTACTCGCTCACCCTTCACATTCATTTTGCTGCTTGCACTTGTTCTCATTATATTATATTATTCTTATGACTTCTAAGTCAATGAAGAGGCTTAATTTGTATTCATTGAAGATTGCTGTTTTTTTTTGTTGCTAATTTTCTCCTTCAAGCCGTAATGCGAGCACACTCTCCACCTCAGACCTCTTGGCCCTCATCATCATGGCACAGAATATGTATCCTAGCAACACAGACCTGGATGACCCGGGTCCAGAGGTAGGAAAATGACCCTCACACAGCGCCACCAAAGGATGCTCATTACATTGTTTCTCATGTTTTATTGTTTCTATTGAATGTTTTTTTTTTTTGCCTGTGAAGGATATTGAGAGCACGTCCGGTTCTGGTCCTGAAAGTTTTTACACCCCAGAGCCTTCCCCAACAGACTCCACCAATTCAGGTGGGTTGTGTGGCAGCCTGTGTGGAATACGTTTTTATATTAAACTCGTACACTTTTCAGTATGTGTGCTTCATCTTTGTGTGTCACTAGACAAGCCGGCAAGAGGGAGTACTCCTGTGTTTGAGTTTGTGGACCCAGACATCCAGGTGAGGTTTCATTTCAGAGTCTTTTCCTCCCTCAGATTTAGAAAATGTGATGCAAAATAATATGTATTGTTTTTAATGAGATGTAACAACCTGATAAAATAATGTCTTCAGATGGCAGAGGACAGCCTGCAGACTCTGGAGGTCCCGCCCCCTGACCCTTCAACCCCTCGTAGAGTCTTCTTGGAGGTCTCACTCAAAGAGGGGCTGTATCCCATGATGCCTCACTCCATGTACTGCCTGCCGCTGTGGCCGGGCATCACGCTGGTGCTGCTAACAAAGGTTAGTAGATACCAGCACACATCTATGTAAGCTTTTTACCCTGGTTTTTTTTTATTCAAACACATGGCCACGTAACGATATAACCAACTCACGATTTGATTCTTTTACAATATAGAGCTACAATATGATTTTCCCCCGATACGATTTTCCATTTTTTTTTATTTAGAAATTAGCTCCTCCCAACATGTCCTATCTCTCTTCTGCTGTCCCATCTAATAAAGGCAAAAAGGCCCAAAACATATCTTCAAAATAAAACAAACAAACAAAAGAAACCAAAGCAGATAGTGCCCTCTGCTGGTTGAAAAGTATAACACAACATATATTTTGCCTAATAGATTTAAATGGACATTTATTTGTGTTCATTTTGTATCACTATTTCAGTTGTGGTTCAATCCTGATTTACTTAAAATTTCCTTCCCACCCTCCTCTGGCTTACGATGTGTGTTCTGTGGCCAGTCGGGGGCGCACTTGTGACACATTTATTGGTATCTAAACAGTATACAAACACCCTCTTTGCTTCCCTGTTGAGTCTCTTAAGCGTGTACATTTTCTCCGCTAGAGTCCCACCAGTGCAGTGGCCATGTCAGTGTATAAGTTTTTGGAGGCCTTTGCCAAGCTGGAGAAGCGTCTGAGTGAAGGCCATGAAGGTTCTGCTGCAACCAGAGGACAGCCGACCATTTTCGACATCCGCAGTAAACTGGACAAATTTATTAAAGCCCTCGGGCCCAGTGAGATACAGGTATGTGTGGTTATGAGCTTTACATACAATCCTTTTGTGCACCATTCTGAACATATCAAATCAGCGATTGACTGTAACAAATATGCCAAAAGAAGGATTAAGAACGTTGTTTGAATGGAATTGGCTTGTTCTAAATAAAGGCTTTTTATTTTGCATCTTACCAACACCTAACTTTGCCATAAAGGGTTACAAAAATTACTTAGAATATTGTCTTTTTTCAATTTTTATAAATGAAAACAATGGAAAAGGACAGAATCTTTTGTGACACATGAAAAAGTGTTTGTATTGAAAGAAAAACTGACAGATTCTTGCTGGAAAAAACATTCAGTTGTTCAAACTGGGCCTCTTTCTTCCTTGCTCCTATAAACGATTATTCTGAATCATATTGCTGAGTTATATTTTGTTGAGAGATTGTTTTTTTTTCCCCACCATCTAAACTTGGATAGAAAAAGTTTTCGACCAATGTCCATTTCCCTGCATATTTCGAAAATAATTATGATTAATCAGATTTAAAATCGTCTCGTAGACAATTAAAATCTTTTTTTGATCCTCTATTTCCCCCTCCAAGTCTGCACAGTTACAACATGTGTGGACAGAGTTCAAAAACCGAGCGTTCGCCAGAGGAGGCCCTGGGTTCACCAAAGAGTAAGTGTGCTTCTGCCCCCTGCTGGACAAAATCTATAAAACCCAAGCTGTATGAAAATTCCATGGCGTGACTACACTGGTGGTTTTGTTTTAGACTCATCCCGTGGTGTAAGAATATGAAGACGCAGCTGTGTGGAATCTACAGACAGTGTTTTCTTATTGAACCTGGACCGTCTGACGTTCCTCGGCGTCTCTCCCCCAGTCTGCAGGAACGAGCCCAGACCATGGTGCAGTGAGTATCAGTGTCCAGTGTCCGCTATGTTGTTCATTTCTTTGTCTTATTTCTTTTCCCGTCTTGTTCCCTGTCGCTGTCTCTCTGTTTCTGTCCTTTCCTGTCACCTCTGTCTCCCTCCCAGAGAGAAACTGATGGACTGGAAGGACTTCTTGTTGGTGAAAAGCAAGAGGAATATCACCATGGTGTCATATCCTGTCAGGGAAATAATCCTTTTCCTTGTGGTTGCATGCTGTTTCTGATCTTTGAGGCACTTGATTTCTTGAAGTGCATGCGTATATAAGAGTGCCATTTTAATTTGAACACATTGTTATACTGAGTGTATTGATCTTGACTCAGTTAATCTCACATACCTGGAGGATTTCCCGGGCCTCATTCATTTCATCTGTGTGGACCGATCCACCGGTCAAATGATCGCACCATCGTTGAACGTCACAGAACGCAGCACGTCTGAGCTCGGGAAGGGACCAGTGGCTCAGTTCATCAAAAGCAAGGTGAAGCACGCTGCAAGTTCACGTCTTTAAAACTAATTAGAATTTAATTAAAGTGCTGATTGTTAGATTAAGAACACTTCAGAAACTGTTCATCCCATCAGGTCATTAAGATCTCTTTTTTGTCTCTTGCTGCTTCAGTGCAAAGAACCAGTTACTTCAATTTTTCAATCAATTTAACGATTAAATGATTGCTTAGGTTTCAACATATGCCACAATCCTGTCTACAACTAAAAAATATATCTGATATAAGTTATGAAATATAACAAAATAGTCTTTTTGGTTTGGCTCAAAGAAAAAAATTAGACATACTTAGAGATATGTTTTTTATTTTCTGTGCGAGAGATAAATCATCTGAGGGTAAAGACGTCGCTCAAATCTGTCAAGTAAACATGTTTAATAGAACAAGAAGCTGGCTGTCTCAGCTTAGCACAGTGGTTCCCAAACTTTTTCTGTCAGGCCTCACTGTGGCAAGATGAAAATATTTGCAAGCCCCCTCACCAGACGCATCATCATACTGTACATTGACATACACAAATCCCCTGAATATGACACTTTGCTAACAGATTCTAATATTTTTTAGAATTTATCTCAAACATGTGACACAAAAAGTACACAATCGCTGTTCTGTGCGACAACAAATGGAAAAATAAACAAGCCACTAAGTAATCAATGAAATGTGAGACTGTAAAATTAGACTGATGAATCTTCCACAATGTGTGCAGTCTGGTGTAGATTCATTGTCAGCCTTATGTTTACCTAGAAGTCCTCTCACAAGATGTTCCATGCTTTGATAACAGTGAAAAACCGTGTGCATTGTTTTTGTTAACCATGCCCATCCTCCCCATAACTTGGCCCCACTTTGGGAATTACTGGCTTAACATCAGGACCGGAAATGGGGAGGCAGTTGTCAGGCAAAAAAAAACTGTAAAATGGCCCTTAAATGTCTTTTTTATTTAGATTAAACTACCTATACTTTCTTCATCTTCATACTAACTTTATTTTCTTTTTACTAATCCACACATGAAGGTCTGGAGTCTTGTCAGCACAACACGCCGTTATCTCCAGAAGGGTTACTCCACTGTCACACTGAGAGATGGAGACTTCTACTTCTGCTACTTCCTCTGGTTTGAAAACGACACCGTGAGTAACAAACAAGTCGGTTATTTACGTCCAGTAATTGTACCCAGTAAAGCTGGAAAAAGTGACATTGATGTATATCTGATCAATAAGGGTTACAAGTTAGAGGCAGGGGAAATACCACCCCTACCTGATGACTCCGCCCCCATCGGGATGCTGGCCTGGGACTACTACAGGTGAACCACCGAGCATGTTGAAACAGACGTGATGAATCCAAAAGAAAGTGCTTCTGACTAAAGGAAATCATTTGTCCTGCAGGAAGCTGCTGCGGTACTACAGCAAGCATCACCAGGGGGAGGTGGTGAAGTGCTACGAGCTGCTGACGGTTCACCTGGGGGTCATCCCCAGCGAGATCATCCTGCAGCACTGCAGGCAGCTGGCGAGCAAACTGTGGGAGCCTTCACGCAATCCACTGCTGTAGACACGCCCCCCCCCCCCCCCCCACAGGGGTGCCGGCTCACCGTGGTCAACAGACACATTTGTTGTAGAGCCAAGATGCAGGAACAAGGAAAACATATTCTCATTTATTTTCCTTCAGAAAGTATCCACTGCCGTGTTTTTCATGTTTTCATAGATTGTGTTTAAGCTTTTGTATCTTATCATAAATAAGTTCACCTTGAAGTATTTATTAGAAGTACTTAAATGTATGACTACAGAACCTGTTTGCACTTATAAGATTTATTGTCTGCTATGAAGTTTGTGTACAAGATTGTGCCTTCATTTTTCTAGATTTGTAATATAAATTTGAATCCCCATTTATGAGCCGTTTTCTATTTATTAGTCGTCCTTTATATTGATGTTTTGTTTTTTTCCATTTTAAAATTTTGCAGCTCTGTGACTTTTATAAACGTAGATTCTGCCTTTGCTACTGAAAGTGTCATAAAATATATGAATGAAATGTGGAACAATGTTTTCTAAATGTCTCTCTAAAGATGAATTATATGTGGGGACAATAAATCTCAATAGTCTTGCATACACTTGTTTTTTCATTTATGTAAACACAATAACAGCCATGTTAATTTTTGTCCTTGCACAGTTTTTCGTCCATGAGACATTTTCAGTTCTTCTCACAGCTGAGGATAAAATATTGTCTTTCAGTTTAATTGAGATATGTTTGTGTTTCTACAGTCATGAGTCTGTCTAACCTTTAGAGACATCCCTGGAGACTGTAGGCATGTTTAAGGTCAGTCCATGCTGTGAAGGATTCTTCCAGCTGGGCTCAATTATCTCCACGTACAGTTGATTGTTTGAGGCTCTTAGTGAGAGGGAGGAGTGTATGTAGAGGACAGTTTATTATCAGTCTTGGAGCTGCTGACTCACAGAGCTCCCGTCAGGTCTGTCACAGCTCCTGCAGCCACCAGGTCCCTCAAGAAGAGTTTCTCAGCGCTGATGTCATGAACCACCTGAAGGGTCATGATTAAAAAGAGTCATGAGTAAATCCTCGCAGTCAAAACATTGCTATTTTGTAATAAATCTAAGATTACTTGAGCCTTCATGACATCCATGCGTAGTTCCTCATAGTAGTGAAGCCTGGCCTCTGGGTGCTGCATGTCGTACCCGAACCCTGCCAGGCTCACTTGGTCGCACAGCTGCAGAGCCATCACCACCGCACTGGCACCTAATGTCGGCACCATCTAGCAAAAACAAATTCTTCTGTGTTTTTTTTTAATTTCCATGAGTACAAAGTACAAGTCATTTTTGTTCTGTTGGACAAATCCAAAAATAATAGCAGAACAACCCCTTTAAACGGTGGTTGGTATGCACTTTTTCACATATAGTTTTCAAGCACTGCATTGTTGATTTTGTGTGTTTTTCCTGTTATGTCTCTTTTGTATGGTTATTATTAAAGCCAGTCACAGGTTTCTAGCACACCCAAACAAGCTTTTTTATGTTTTCTTTACCTGTATTGTGTTTTTTGTTAAACAGCTGAATTAATAAGCCTGGAAAACCTCTTGAACTGAAGGGTGTGTTTACTCGTTTGTCACTCCTTTAATCCTAGCCTATGTCAATGCTGACAATGGGTCAGCAAAGCGTTTATTGTGCAGGATAAATACTGCTTCCCAGATGTATCATTGCTCTTTGCTTTTATAATAATGCGTACCACAAAGCACGAGAGGGTGTATCACAAAAAAGGTTTAACAGTAAAATGCTATGTTATGCCAGAACTCACTTCCCCTTGTTTAACAGCATATTTCTGTAGGACTTGTCCTGTCTTGTGCATTATCTCCGGGTGAAGGATCCTGAAGTTCTCTGCTCTCAGGGGAATATCATCCACCACCTCCCTCCAGAACCACAGTTTGGACCAGAAGCTCTGTGTGAACAGGAGGTGCAGAGCATGCGATGCAGTGAGTGTGATGATGTGATCACAGTGTTGCTGCGTGACTTTCTGTGATGACACTCAGGACTTATGTAACTTAACCATTGCTGTGATGCATGCAGTTTTACCAGAGGCTGCTTGGTGATGACAGAGGTGAGCCAGGCCAGGTCCAGGCTCTTAAAGACCACAAGGGCAACCATGGTGGTCTTTTTGTACTCCTCTGCAGAGTGAGGGGCTCCTTCTGGGTAAAGCAGGCGGATGGTAGTGCGAGTACCAGCATCTCTTTCGAAGCCAGGAACTGGAGCGTTATTCAGCCTGGGAAAATAATTGAAAATCTATTTTTGATTTCATTTTGTTGATGTTAAGTATTGTCTCTTCCCTTACACTTATTTCATTTTTGGCTGCTGTGGAAATAATTCATCTGCTCTGGCAACCAGGCAATTCTTGATTTTATTCAATTAGGGTCCTGATATGAAATGTGCGTTTTCAAATGGCTATTTGTTCCAAAAGCGTTTTTAAAATACACCAGTGTATTGCTGTAGCCAGCTGTGGGCACTATAACGCAATACAATGTAATCCTTTGGGGCAATTACAGGCGAGCAAGTTGAGTCTGCTAAAAGTGCTTCTTTTGCTTCTTTTGGCCACTTTCAGGCTCAGATTGTGATTGTTTCTGACAACATCGCAAGACAAAAAGGCCCCGCTTGAAGGGAAACTCTCGCCCTGAAATCTTGCAGTGAGAGAGCTTGTTGAAGGACGAGGATTGGAAAAACATTGCTGCGTTTTTAGGCACGATGTTAGATGATTGTTTTTATTTGAGCAGAAGTATGTAGATGAAGAATGCCTGGAAAGAGGAACAGGATTAAAAAAAAAAAACAAGCCAGTAAAATGTCTGTTCCTCATCACTACAATACAATCCTTTGGGGCATTTATAGGCGAGCAAGGTAAGTCCATTAATAGTGCATGTGTTTGCAGATGAGAGGCTCAAATTGTTAAAAGCTCTGCTGGAAGGAGATGGCTCCCTCTGAAATCTTGCATTAACCTGTCTTGTTCCAGGAAGAGTATAGGGAAAACATGGCTGCATTTTTAGGCATTATGTTAGATGCTTGTCTGTATTCATTTGATCAACAGCATGTAGATGAAGAATGACTGAAAAGAGAGCTGGTGAACAGGCACAGGATGGAGAACATCCAGCCATCAAACTCCACTTCCCAACTATCTCGCTTACAAATGTACTACCCTCTCGAAAACAAACATCCTAATGTGGAGATATCACAACTACTCCTTAAATACTGAGGGGATTGCAGATGTTGTCCGTTACTTAGAATAACAACCGGAGCCTTTGAGCTGCAAAAACAAGCACTTTTAGCTAACATGTTCACCTGTAACTGCCTCAAAGGATTACATTGAAGCAATTTAACCTGAATCCTGGCAGCAGACTGATTTAATGCAACATATCCAAAACCTTTTGAATCTACTTCTTGTCCACACATATGTCATATTAGATATGTCATATTAGAAATAGGGCTCAGGTTGCAAACATACAGGAATTCACATCTTTAAAAATAGTTCACAACACTTGTAAGATATCCTTCCTCTTCTTTTAAGTTTGTCACTGGCACATGTACCTGATAATGACGTCATACTGATCAATATGGGATCCTAGATAGCTCCCATGAAGAACCCCTCCACTCCCCACCACCACACATCGCTTGCAGCCGCCCTCTCTCTTCAGTGATGGAGGCAGGCCAGGCTGAGGCAGAGAGGCGAGGGCCAAGGCCAGATTCTCTTCGCTGCCCTGCAGCCCTAACGGAGGGGACAGATCCCAGGACACAGGCCTGTCCTGCCGCATGAACACAGGGATGTCCAGGAGGCCTGCAGAAAAGGAGAGGGGCTTCAGGTGGTTCAGACACCACAGAGGCTTACAGGGTTCTGAGAGCAGGGATGCTGAGCGGTTTAGTAGGACCTGTAGAGAGGAGAAAACAAAAAAGAAGCTCGTTAAGACCTATTTATTGATTAACACATTTTCACAATCTAGTTTTCAGGTAACTGTACCTGATCTCTGGGTCGCTCGTAGTCGTCGCTGATATTTGCTGTCTTATTCAACGTGAGGTATGCAGGAATCAGAATAGCTGAGTAGCCTCCGATCAGCAGCACAAGACTTAGAACAAGGTTCTCACGCCTGAACAGCAGAGAAAAAAAGAAGAAAAAAAAAGTTTTTCAAGCATTGAGTAAGAGATCAAAATATCTAAAAACATAGAGTCTGTGAGATGTACCCGCTCAGGAAGAACTCCTTGGAGTCAGTCTCTATGACCCCTCGCTGTCTGTGATAGACAGGCGTAGGTGTTGCAGCCTCCTCAGCATCAGGCAGCAGAGGAGAGCCATCGTCTGGGTCCTCAGCACTCAAGTGATTCATCGTCACCATGGTGCCAGTACTTATACCCTGAGCACACATTTCTTACTGAGCTCACAGACTTATATCTCCTTCATTTGTGTGACAATCAAACCTCTTTGCAATGAAACATGGAGGTCTGACAGCGGTAACATGAAATCACTGATAGAGCTAAAAGTACCATGTATCATTTCCCACTAAACTGTCAACAAAAACTGTTTCAAAAAGCATCCCAACAAATTTGATTAATACAAACTATGATACTCACATCCAGCTTGATTGAGACATAAGCTGATGGTTCGCTGTTTTTTAGCCTGTGTTTCATGTCTCAGGGTTTATCAAGACATGTGTCCTGTATCGCTAAAATGGCTGCTGCCACCGCTGCTGCTGCTGCTTCTCTCTCCCCTGAACTCTGCCCCTTTTTTTTTAACAGCTCTGGTTAACCATTAACACATCCCTCTGTCACACTCTGGCAGGTGTGTCTGCAAATAAATGTGTGTTACCAAGCGTCAGACCAGTAAAAAACTTTGCATGCAGACAGTTAGAAGAGGGCGGTGTCCAGTGAGAGAAATGAGCACAGAAAAAAAACTCAGAAAGAAATGCACTAGACTAGAATACATTTTGCAGATTTGGGGAGTTTTGGAGAGACTACTTCAGATAGTTCAGAATCTTTGAAGGGGGGCTGTATGAGGGAAAGTAAGTGTATGAGATGGCGGTCAGCTTGGCCCCTTTATTAACACACATTTTAAACACACTCAAAAAACACAACATATACCAGACGCAATCAAGCTTCATCAAAGGAGAGCTCAAGGTTATTAACTGTGAACATGGGAGAGGTTCTTAATAATAGGTTAAGTATGGGGGTAGCAGGGTGACTTTCAAGTGTCCTTGCTGATTAAGATGTTTTATGACAACTGGGACATGTGGAAAAGATGGCCATGAGCTTTAGTTAACCAAACTAGATCGCTCCCTCGTGTGGCTTTGCTGTAGTTTAAAGTTTTCCAGTGTGAACAGTATGGTAGCTGCATCCAATGTGGCTTCTCTAACATAATATATTTGTATATGTACTCAGCTTAATACTGTATGTGTGTGTGTAGTCTGATATACCTATAAAATATCTAAAATAACCAACGCAGAGGCTGGTCAGACTGTTGGTGAGCTCCAGATCCATTATAAATAACATAATCCTTTAAATCAGTGTGTGAGTGTGTGTGAGAGAGGGTTGTCCTCTTGTAAAAAAAAAAAAAGTAGTTTACACTCTGCCAGCCATACAAGTGAATGAAACCAGGAGCTGGTGGAATGAATTTAACCCTCAGCTTAGGACCAGGCCACGACATGGAAAAGGCATGAAGGGTCCACTGTACTTGTATATGAATGTGTGTGTGTGTGTGTGTGTGTGTGTGTGTGTGTGTGTGTGTGACAGAGAGGAAAAAGAGGTAGAGGGAAAGAGAGAGTGTACTGCTTGTAAGTTCACACAAACACACATGCATACACGCAACAAAGTGCACACACACCTGTTTGTTGGAACAACACAATGTCCCACTATGAGCCCGGGCATTCCAGATCAGGAAGCCTCTGCAGGCCGGCAGCTCTTCTGTGTAAAGTAACACGCTGTTAGACACGTTTTCTACCACCACTGTGCCTCTTGTTTTATTTGACTTTTAGTTTAATTTAAAAAAAACTGCCTATTTTCCTCACTGGATTTTTTATTTTTTATTTTGTATGTTGAATGCGAGCAGAGGTGGAAGAGGCTGAGCAGTGGGCGGCCGACCTGATGGATGATCAAACAGGTACAAGCAAGAAAGTTCAGGTAGGTGAGAGAAATGTTTCCATTCAATTGCTATCATATACTTTTAGAATAAGTATGTCTCTAAGAATAACCATTTAACACCACAGAAGATTTCATATTTAATTCACCTGTTGACCTCTAGATCATCGAGAACAAACGTTCAACCTGAATATGTCTGTTAGTAGTTATATATCTCAGTATTAAAGTTAAGCCTTCAACATGAAGCGCAGATGTCTGTCAGCCTTCTTTAACATGCATTTGCAAATACACTGATAGACACATGCAGATCATGGCTCATTCTGTCGATATGAAAGAGCCTGTTGAGTATAATTTGTTATGTAGTGTGTTGGACTGCAATGAAATACATTCACTCTTAAGTCTAACGTGTTTCAGTTAATCCTGTTTACTATTATTGTGCTTCAATAATATGTGCATATGTGCATATTCTTAGCCATTGCGAATAAACATAAACATGTAATTTCTTATTATTTGAAGGTTGAACTTGGAATAACAGTACAAGTTATCAAATCCAAATTGTGTTTTCCAAAGAAGTCGAGTGATGGTTTATCCCTCAAAAACGTATTTTTTTAAAATATTTATTTAATGTCTTTTAAGTCCATTTATTTTAAAGTTGATTTGTATAGCACATTAAACACAACCAGAGTAGACCTAAGTGCTGTACAAGCCTAAAACACGATATCAAAAGAAATATGAGTAAAAAGAATAATTAAGTAACACAATAATTACACAATTACATTTTACCTTGAGCTCTATAACAATGATAAATCAGTATAACAGAAAGAACATGAAAGGAATTATATTGGGAACGTTAATTTTGTCATTGGCAAGCCTGGCTTGGTTATTTTCAAGCCTATGCCGTGAATTTATTTGACATTAACACTACCGTGCCGAGCTCTCATCACCCCTTAGCCTACTTGGCAGATCTGCTCTACAAGCCGATGTTACCTCACTCATCTTTGATAGACTGAGTTATTACAGGTTGTGTCACTTTATAGGCAGCAGAGACGATGAGGATGATCCCCTCAGACATATGCTGTGAGATTTTGGATCTGAATGAAGGAGAGAATCTCACAGGCCTGTGCAAAAGGAAGAAAATGATCAAGACAACATTCTCACCAAGGGTGTCTGAGGAAATCCCTGCGGTGAGCTCCAGTTTTTGAGAAAGCTTTTCTCATTGTGCACAGATATAAACAAATCTATCTCCTTCTTTCTCTGGTGTCTTTCTGAGTTTAATTGGGTTTTTTTTGTATGTGTTTGTGTGTGCATGTTTGTGTTTCGGTATGCACAGGTAGAACCTGAGGACGCTGCAGAATTCATGAATGCAGCGAGTCAGGGCAAACTGAGTTTAATCGAGAAGTATCTGGCTGATGGTGGGAATCCAAATGCCCATGATGAGGTATTTTCTGCCTCCATTTTGCAGCAAAACACACAGATTACCAACACAAATGACAATGTATTTGAATTTCCCAGCTGAATAGGACAGCACTACAGCGTGCCTCCCTGCAGGGACACACTGCAGTCGTCCAAATGCTTTTAGAGAAAGGAGCCGATATCAACTTTAAAGATCAGGTGAGATGTGCAGGCACATTACTTGTTTGTAAAGATGTTGATGAGATTTGCTGAGATTATCTTCACACATTAAAGCTCAAGCCTCTTGTGGCCTGAAGTCAGCACTATTAATAGGACAGGGCCGGGCTGCTGTGTTTCAGCTGGGCTCCAGGGCCTTACACTGGGCCTGCAGGGGGGGCAGCCTGGGAGTTGTCAAAGCCCTGAAAAGCCACGGGGCTGACCTGAATGTTAGAGATAAGGTGAATATATTATTATGATCATATTATTTGTGCCTAAATGTCATACAGTTGCTTCTATGTGATTACCTGGTCACAGTGTGTGCTCATATCCTCTTTGCAGCTGTACAGCACTCCTCTGCATGTGGCAACAAGAACAGGGCACACCGCCGTTGTGGAGTACCTGCTGTCTTGTGGGGCAAAAATCAACTCCAGGGACAGGGTGGGCAGCATCTCAACAATTTCTTCTACACTTTGGTGACAACTTTTCCACACTCTATTTCTGTTATAAGTATTTGTCACTTTCAGGAAGGAGACACAGCCCTGCACGACGCCGTGCGTCTCAACAGATACAAGATAGTGAAGCTGCTCATAGTTGCTGGAGCTGACACAAAAATAAAAAATCATGTGAGTCTTTTCACCTGATACGCATGCCTGGTTTAGCATGAAGATCATTTTGTATTACATTTGAGGTAGTATGTTGATATCATCTCTTTAAGAGATCTCTTCTTCCTGTTAGCTTTTGAAGATCAATACCACTCTCATAACTTCATCAAACAGTGTAGCTGTTTCTATGGAAACAGCTCAAGCTCAGTCGTTAATATGTGAAACATTATTGTAATCCAGAAAAAAACCCAAGTATGGAGTAATTTTCTTCATACTCCATAGCATATTCATGGAGTCTCTGCTCCAGCATATATCCCTCAGTAAAGTGCAGATTTGATGTTTAAAAAAAATGTTTTAGAGATCAGACAGAGAAGATAAATTGTGTTTTATCAGAGAAGCGGTGGCATTATTGCACAAAATACCACAGGAAGGGACAGAATTGTAAACTAATGGAAAATTAGTTGAATTTGAATGTTATGAAAAGGAGCATGTATTGAAAAATAGTAATGTATTTACAAAGATGTATTCAATTTCTTTGAGAAATGTATTCATATTATTATCATTACTACTCATATGATAACAAACTGACAGTTTGAACTGTGTTGCAGGAGGGACTGACTGCGGTACAGCAAGTGAAACAATGGCAGTTTGACATCATGGAGACGCTGCAGAGACTGGACAAGCTGAGGGAGGCGGATCTCCCTGAAAACCCTGCAAGAGCGGAGTAGCTTCAAAAGCTACTTATACAGTATACTCTCTATAAAAGGTCAATTTGTATGACTGTTGGTCTCAGGTTCAAAGTCCATTCTGTAATTCCAAACAGGTTTGTGTACTTCATATATGAGTATATATGCATTATACTATATGTGCACATGAACAAAATATTATTACATTACAAACAACTTGGTCAAAACTGTTGATATTTGATTCTGCTAACACTGTCTCATATCCAAGAGCAAAACACCGAACAAGCTCTCTCTCAACATCTGTCCTTACAAGGCACGGCTGTTAAACCCCTCAGGTTAGATTGGACTCTGACATTAAAAGTTTTTAGCTTGACTGCTAGCGTGATCTGCTAATGTTAAAAGGTGAGAAAAATGTAACAAAACTGAAATTTTTAAGACCTTTTTTTGTGTTGACTTCGCTTGCGAAGAGCTTCATGTTCCTTGGAGCGCTCATAGGTGTTTCACATCTGATTTGTGATGCCTTTGGAAGTTGAATAACATCAACAGCTAGAGCTGTACAGAAGCTGTGTTGAATACACATCGAGGCGACAGACAAGGCCAGAGCGCACAGTAGCAGTGTGTTTGAGACGTCAGCTGACGATAGCAGAGATGGCTGGCATGTCCCCTGCTAAAGTCAGGGATTCAAGGGGAGCTCAGTGGACATATTTTCCTTCTATCATCAGTGGCTCAAATGTTCTCGAGGGATGGTGGACATTCACACCGGGGACACCAACAGCATGCTTTCTTATTTACTGTTAGTTAATTCACATGCAGTCTTTTTGTGAGCACAAATTATTGTTCTTCTGTTTGACTTTTCAATTATATGAATTATAAATGCAGTTTTCTGCTTAAAAAAAACAGTGTGTTCATTGTAGACAGAACATCAGATACACTATCAGCAGCACACAATATTTCCTGTTGCAAGCAAAGCGGTGTAACCGTCAGGGACTCTAGTGGAAGCACACAATACGTACAATACAAGGTTATACATACTGTGTGAAAGCATTGCCATTTTTTTCTTCTCCTGTCTGACCCTCACAGAGATATCGTTTCTCAAATGGATCATGCAACATTAAGAAAAGCATTGAAGCTCCTCAATTGGTATGACTCATACATGTTTTACTGCGTTAGTTCTGTCATTTTCAATTCCATGTGAACTACACGCAGTTTGCTGTGGTGCCATGCCGTGCTGTATAGTGAGAAGGGGGATGGGAAAAACTGGAGGCTTCTGCTTCATGCTGTGCAGCAGCCAAAAAAAAAAAAACAGAGGCACATTTTCATCCTTGAAAACTTCCTCCTATGGCTGCACATGGCTCATGTTTCACTCCTTGTGCTCAAGCATCAGAAAAAGCTGCATAATCATCAAAAAGAAATCCTTAAATGTTTTGTTTTTTTAAACACATCTTTATTGAACACATCAACTGTTAACCACCCTTGTGATACATACTCACACCCTATTCCAGGAGAATAAGAGGATACTGTGCGGTAGTTTTTCTATAAGAGCACTCAAAGCAATCTTCTATTGTCACAGAAAAAAAGGTAACCATGGCAATGGTATTCTCCAGGCAGGTGAGAGTCTGGACAGGCACGCTTTTTAAGCACCATATGTTTCCAGTTGGAAATGGATGTGGGATTCTGATGAATTAAATTCCACACAGGCATGGTGTGTGTAGGCAAAGAAGGCTTTAGCAGGTATTGTCTCTGACATTGCAAGAGGGGAAAAAAATGCCATTACATGATGTAAAATACAGGATATTACACACTTTGCACATACAGCAAACATTAAAGTATCAGTGTGTGTGTGAGAGGAGTGGTTCTGGTGCATGCAGTGGACAGATTTTCTCTGTAATGTTAGCTTCAGTCTTTCTGATTGCACTGTGCAGCACACTGCAGCACCAACGGGGGTTTCCAAAGCAAGCAATAGTACAGCCTCACAATATTAAGTATTGATTTTTTTTTTGCTTCCGCTTTGAAATAAAATAATGATATCAGTAACTGCAGTAATCTAGACTGGAGATGTAAGGAATATTTACAGCATAATCTGTACTGCACTCAAGCCACATGTGGATTTGTCTTTAATGTTCAGCTGTAAAAAATAACACACGTAACTCCTGTTACCATTCCAGGCGTCCTATACCTATAATATCATCTGATTGTCTTTGGTTGAAGTTTCATGTAGGCAACCCTAGACAAGTCTACAAATGCTTTTTAAGGCCTAATAACTATTCAAGTACGATGAAATAATCTGTGATCAGCTATAACTGTGTTGTATACAATTCTCAGCAAAGACTCAACCCACGCTGTCTTAAATAATTCTGTAACACATTTGTCTCCACGACCAATCAAACAATAAACCATTTGTATGAAAGGTCGGAACAAACTCAATTACCAATTTACCCCTCACAGTAAACACACACTTAAAAATCAAGTACTGTTAAATATATATCTGATTTATAAATGATTTCAATCAGCTGCCTCATTTAAGATTTACATCCCTAATTGGATGCATTTCATCAGGATTACTCACCATCTGCTCTCAGGTTAAACATAAGAATGATCCAGCTGAGATAAATCTCCTCTCCAATGATTTCCACTGGGAGAGGGAGGTTTATTAGAGTTCATTGGAGCTGCTGGACTGGATGTGAGTGACGAGAGCTGGAAGTCAGCACCAGCTTAGCAACGCGTGTCACAGAGTGAAGGCACTCTTCAAACAGACCTCAAATTCATTATGATGACAGACACCTCAGGGGGAGAAGATGCAGAGGAGAGGGGAAAGAGGGGGCAATATGCGTGATCTTGTTTTCAGATGGTTACTTTTCAGACAGGACTACGCTCTTGTACTAAAATATCTTTAAGGCAAATGTGAATACTGATCTATTACATGAAGAAAAACGAGGGGCAGAACACATCCCTAGAAAGTCCAAGATGGCAGCAACAATTAGATGAGAGTTGAAAGGCGCCCTATGGAGTGTTTTTAAAGAGAGTGCTTACATTCCCTGCTTTTCACCAGAATGCATATGTCTTGTGTATTTATGAGGCCTGGAATATTACAGACAAATCTTTATAAGCCATTTAAAAATCTTTTTTTGAGTATTTCAATCAATATTTTCTAACTTGCAGTCTTGTTTCTGGCTTTAAGGGCACATTGCTGTGTCTTTAAAAAAAAAGCAAAAACTGTTCATTTGCAGAATTGCACAAAACCTTCTGCAAAAATTTGTATTTTGTCCCCAACATGTTTTTGTGCATGCTTCCTAATGCCCATTTGTAAGAAAGAAAAAAACAAACAATCATAATTGCTAATTGGTAACACCGATAGTCAAAAACCCAACAGAGTACCTTTAAGTTCATGTGTTGTTCATTTTAAGGGGAATTTTCATAAAGCCCTAAGAGGACATGAATCCACAAATTGTATTTACTTGTAATAACTACAAATTTATTTGGTTATCTCAAGATAAGAATTCTGGTTTTCCAGTGGAAGAGTCTATTTCAGTTTTCTTCTGGAGATCTTCACATATTTTTCTCATTACATAACAAAAGCTGACGACGAATGAATCTCAATATATCATATTTAGATGATCTAAAAACAATACTAAAGGCAAGACCTATGCCACGCTGCAAGTGCCCGCACCAATGAGGTTAGTTTTGCCAATTTCTATGTATTTTGTACTTTTGCAGTTTTAGGGATACAGGATTAATGAGTATTAAGCTCCAGAATACAACTAGAAGTTACTCATTATCACAGGAAAACAGAGTAAACAAAGTGTAGGGATGCATGTCCACTAAGGGCTTCAGTAGAGTTTATCTCATAAATGGCTGTAGACTTTGATGAACAGACAAAGTTTACACTTCTTCCTCATGCATTAGAGATCAACCTGTTTGAGGTTCCAGTTGTGGTAAGAACAGGACTGCCATTGTCAGTTGTTTGATGTATAAATGTTAACTGCTCAAGGGAAAAACACTAAGAGGATGTTTATGAGTACAAGAATCGGGACAAAGGGAGACAAACAGAAAGCAGCATGTGGTGTTTAGGTGACTCGCTCAGTTAAAGGTGGGCTTCCCGGTGTCGTGCATTTCAAGTCAGTCTAAAAGAAAGCGTTTGTTTGGTCAAAATTCATGTGCGTTCCAAGGCAAAACAAGGAAGATGCAGAAAAAGGGAATTAGAAAGAGATGTTAAAAAAATAGAGAAAGACTCAAGGAGAAGAGCTTGATGGGAGTTTACATCCCTGAGGTCCTCCTGGAAAGTGCCGGAGCCCTGACTGTGTCTCCTCCAGGGTTCTTGACAGTCAAAGTGCCAGGGTGCGGGCGTTGGAGGCGGAAACGTGCGCACGCTGCACCACGCCTGGACACTTCTCTCTCTTCTGCAGCTTGTGGTTTTTAAACAAGCCCTCATTTCGTGGGACACCATGTGCTCCATCTGGGAAAGTCAATAACCCTGGAGGCACAGACACAGAACACTGTGACCAACGAGAGCACCACATTGACGTCCTGATGGACAAACTGAGCCAGATGTGTAGAAAAACAATACGTACCGTATCCCTCAACGCGTCCATCTTTGAATTCTCCTTCAAACTTCATGCCATCGTATCGGCCGAAGACTCCGAGGCCTTGAAACTTTCCATGTGCAAATTCTCCTTCGTACCTCATGTGGAGAAGAGAGAGAAGGATGTTATTAGTCACTTTTTCTGACTTTATGTGGACTTTCTTCTGTTATCAAAGCACATACACACAAACACACCGCCACGTTTAGAATAAAGGAACTGCATTCATAATGAAAGTAAAAATAATTTACATTTTAATTTAAATATCTACTTATAATCTATAACAAAGGCAGTGCTATTCATAGGTGCTGTTTTGTTTATTTTTTTTGACATGCCATCGGCCACACATGTTGATTGGTAACCACTGTTAGCAGGGCAGAGCATAACAAGGTTATAATGCATTTAGATTATAATTTTTCATTTTGACTTTTTGAATTAGTTATGGACATCTTTTATCTTTTGAAAACATTTTGTGTACATGAATTAGTTTAAGTGTTAGTTTTAGTTCATTTGTTTGGAACCCGGTAGAGGAAGAGCCAGAAAGAGCATAGTTTTATTAAAACGTCAAAACATCATGCATTTCAAAAAAAAAAAAAAGATTAACAACCACAATCATCCACAAACGACAAACCAGCATTTGTATAAAATGAATGGACAAAGACGAAAACGAAAGACACTTTCTATCTTATTTTCATTCATTATAGTTTGTTTCATTAACAAGACTTTTTGTAAAGGCACATTTTAAGGTAGTGAAACTTTTGTTTTGCTAATCTAGTTTTTTGTTATTTTGTTACTTTTTGTTAACCCTCCCATATGTGCTGATTATAGAAGTGACAATATATTCAGTCTCTAATAACCTTGGTTTGAACTCTACCCACGGAGCATGCTAATCAAGGTCCGTGCCTCATGGCCTGTAGTGAAGTGTAGACATCAGAATAGACGTCCAGTATACATATACGATATATAAGATAGAGATGCTCTCACACCTTGATCCGTCTGTGAAGAGCAGCACACCCGAGCCATGAAAGAGCCCGTTCTCAAACTGACCACTGTAGCACGTTCCATCCTGAAACTTGAGCTGACCCACTCCATGCCTCCGACCTGGAAAGTCGAACACCATCGGAGTGAGTGAAGGATCAGGCTTCAAACAGATGATGGAAACACATGAAATCCCGTCAAGTCAAACGGCCTTGACAAGAGATTTCGATACCATCTGCTAAAACATGTTGATGTGCAAGAGCGTCCTCGTGCCTCATCTGACCACTTAGCCTCTTATGGATTTTTTTTTTGCAATAATATATAACATACTGTAAAAGCATGACATTTGACCTTGCAATGTGGCTCTGTGTTTTATATTCACATGGTACTCTGGAGCATCTACATTTGTCACGAGTCAGGCCATGCTCAGTACCCTCCCCTCCCCCCTCGCTGTCAGCTAAAGGTTTACCTCTGAATTAGGAGTCCCATCTGCCTTCAACACGGTGGGAATTACAGCACTCTAATCCAGCAGATATTTTAGCAGGGATTTCTACTTTGGGATCCAGACACTCTCATTCCATGCCTAGTAGCCTATGATTCACTGATGCTTATTATCATGTCAGAGGGTTCACACCTGTAATTGCCGCACTGGAAAAGTAGACACTGTTACCTTTGAAGGGCAAAGGATTACAACAGTTGAAATGGTATGGACAGAAACCATTTTTCAGATAGCCTAAAAGCAGCTAAAAATCATCGTGAACCCAAAACGACAAAGTAAATTCCCCTGGACGGACTTGTTCCAGCTTTAATGACTAATTTGTCTTCTCACAAGCAGCTGACTGAGCACTCTCGACGATTTCCCAAACAGGTCCAAAGTCTAATCCAGAAGATTTGACAAATCCTGAGCCGGTAAACCTGGCTCTGTCCGTCATGGGTTGCCAATGCCAGCTAATTGGGATTTTGATTAAACAGCTTGAGCGCTGTATGTGTGTTTAGGGGAGAGTTCAAACCATGCAAGCAATCCTCCTAATCTTTCCTTCAGGTAAAAATTTTGACAAGAAACTGTCCCCCTCGAGGTAGAAGGAGAAGGGTTCAATTTATTAGATTGCACACATCAACCATTTAGTGAGCAGGGAGATAATTGCTGCCACTTTTACTTTAATTTGTTCTCCTTAATATATAAAAAATTAAGACTGTTATGTGACGAACTAAAGTAGGTGATAACTTAGCGAACACCAAAGCATCAAGATTTACTCTGAGGCTAAAAAACAACCTTCTTACAAACTATAATTCTTCTCAGTGTACGCTTTATTAAAAATAACACTATACACCTGATGATGATTAAATACTAGAAATCTAATGTATATGATGAACAGAACTTGCCCCATGTAAAAGTTTGTGAAAAAGAATGCAATGTGCAAAGGCAGGAAGCCAAAAAAACACTCCCCTAAAACAAAATAAATACATATCGTTCCCTCTCTGTTATTGGTTACGTGCATACATGTTTATTGGTCAAATCCAATCTGAAAGTAATATGCACACAAAAGCATTTCCCCTCTTATGTCAGTGTTTGCTTCCCCTTATCTGATAGCTAACACAATGATGCCCTTTAGAGACATGTATAGCATTGAAAGCATGTGCAGTACAGTCTCTGTAGTGCAAATGTTGAATCTAGAAAAGGGAGAAACAGGATGGCCTTGCCTTCTTTCCACTCGCCGTGGTACTCTTCCCCACTGGCGTAGGTGAAAGATCCTCTGGTCAGAGTCATGGCACCCCTGTTTGAACCCACAAACACAGTCATTGACAAATCTGTACTGGTGACGATCTGTCAATGTTACAAAGTCAAAGTACGCAACTTAGAAAGACTGAAATTAGCATCTGTGAGGTTTTTTTTCCGTCTGCGAGACCTCTTACCTCACATTAAAGAGAGCAAGTGGAACAGGACAATGTTTCTTAGATTGATAATAAGTCCTTCATGATATGACAAAAAATGGTACTGTTTCTGGGGTTCATTCTGTGTTGTTACAGTTGTTTATAGACTTCTGGATCTTAATTACAGCTGGATGTGTTAAAAACAAGGTAAAGAAAGCAAAATGCCCAGGTTTGTTGTGGTGTTAACACAGATACACAGTGCATTTTTTAAATACATTTAATTACATAAATGAGGGAAGAAAAAGAACTCGGCATTGGACTCAGTAGCTTACCCCTTAATATGATTAGTATTACATATATTTTGTTGCAGCTCTGCAGCCAGTTTCATTAAGCCAAAGGCTAGTAAATCAGCTTTTACTGTTTTTTGATACTAAATATCAGAAAAATATTGAAATAAATGTTTTTTGTGTAAAGGCTTTCCTGAAGATGAACTAATAGATATGACTAAACACCCAATAAGTCTGCTTAATATCCAGTGTGTGTATGTTGTGGTGGTGTGAACCCAGTTCAATGCACACATTAATAAGTTCTAAGGAAAACACTGAAGACGTGACATTACTGCAAACAGAAATAAAAGCTCATGGTACAGTGTTGACTTCAAAATAATGTTCACTATCTTTCTTGCTTTTAACCAGATGCTAGTAGGGTGTCATTTTACCCCTCCGACTGCCACTGAATAAATAATTTATCAGCTCACACCAAGACAGAAAGGGATATTATTTATATCTAACTTGGGCTGTCAATAGGCTACCTGTCGATAACGGCAGTCTTTGTATGTTGCAGAAAAGGGTATCCATTCAAAGACAGACCTAAATAATAAAGCACACTGTAACCTACTGCAACGCGGATATTTGCGAAAAAGCGACATTTCCTGTAGGAGGTATCTTTAACTGTATTTACCTGTACGCTACGTTAGATGTCTTCGAAGCATGGAAACCACAATACAAGACCGGAGGGGCGTAAAAATATGAAAACACCGGCTGACAAACGTATGGCGCCTTCAGGTACTCTAGGAAGCTCCGAAATTCAAGTGAGCGAGTCTTAACGTGTATTAAAGGACCTTCGCGTTTGCTTTAGGTGCGCTGGCTTTACAAGAAATGATAAACTAACGGTGGTCAAAGTATTTAGGCTAAGTCTCTAGTGTTTATTTTAGACACTGAGAGGCACGACATCGCCACAACAGCTGCCGGGAAATCACAAAAGATAACCCGAGATAATGAAATGTAAACGCCACAACCTTTTACGAGACTCATATTCTCCAGGACCCCAAAAGATACAACTGAGCGGCTAACATAGGCACCAACTGACCCTTCACTTAGTATTATTATTATTATTATTATTATTATTGTTGTTGTGGCTAAACCGGTTGTATCTGTTTACTTGCATAAGGGCCTAAGATCAGGAATCCATTGTTTCCGATAGCACCTGAAGGTAGCATTACAACAGCATCATTGCAGCCTGACCGCCGCGGTGTTTCATTGCATGGCTGTTGTTGGCTCTCATTGAAAACTTTATCTGATTGGTCTGGTGTGTTTCAGCTTGGAGACTGGCAGACATATTTATGAAAGACATTTTGATGTAGCTCTTTGAGGCACTAAAACCACAGCAGACAGAGAGGCTTGTTGTTTACTTAGCTTTATGGACACAGTGTGGGTTTTAATTGCAGTGTGGATTCCAGTAATTGTAAATAACAATGTTATTATGAATTGTATTACTATACTACTACTACTACTACTACTACTACTACTAATATTACCAGGCTTACTACTACTACTACTACTATCATATTAGCCTACTACAACTAGTAGAATACAGTTGTAGTTTTTCTACAAGCCAATTACTACTTCTACTACTACTAGCCTACTACTATAACAACATGTGTTCTCTATAAATTCAATTATTCATTCACAGACAAACCAAAACGACGTATGCAATCTATGGTAAAGGAACTCAGGTAATGTTTCTAACAGGTGCACAGGATTTGTATTTATTTATTATTTCACCACCTAAACAGTATTAAATGTCTTGTCAGATCGTATTGTTCTCTCTAGGCAGTGAAAACTGATATCTGAAAAGCTACCACAGATTGCTCCTGAAAAATCAACTAAACACCAATATTCAAGCAAATCACAAGTAATGCTCAAACTTTGAAAATGAAGATGGCTGTAATGGCCTATTTCAAAGCAACTTATCTAATAATTGTTGGTATAAGGAAACCAAATTATTAACCCCATGCTGGTCTTCAAGAAAAAGTGGTGTAAAATGGACTACCCAAGGTCATTATGATCAACTGTTTTCAAACCATCGATATTTATACCACATTTGGAACAGATATTATAAGTAGCCAACCCTAAAGGCCAAATTTGCAATTAACTGTTCGTGCCAGTAGACATTTTAAAGGATCACTAAAGTCTGTCTGTTGTGTTTCACCTCTGGGGGCCATTAAAGTCTCTACAGAAAATAGATTGTAAGGACTTAGTAATAAAAGACTGAATCAAAACTGGGGACTAACATTGCCATCTTGACAAAAGCAGTGGTTAACCATGGAACAGGAACTGCCTGAGGCCTAACCGTTTCAATTTAGACAATTAAACCTTCTACATGCTTATTACAGTAAACCTCAGCCTTTCGGCCCTGAGGGTTGATGACCCCATGGCAGTTTGCCAGATTGGTAAACCCGCCCAGTCTAAGATACGTACATTAAAAATATATCCTTGTCTCAAGTGATTTCACCCAAACTTTTTTCTCTGAGGGCCTCATAACTTCACCTTTCCATGACGGGGGGCCAGGGTCTGTATGTAACAGAAAATAACATGTGCAGGCATGACTACCGGTAATATCGTGGAGATGGATTTTATCCCAGGAGATTGGTTCAGTTGAACTTGGCGTACAAATTTAGTGTGCAGAGCTAACAGTCCACTTTTCATTTTTTGCTTTTTTTTAACAGCCACCGCCTCTTGACCGATGAGACAAAAACAGCCTTGTCTTTGCGTTGAACAAAAAAAAAACCATCATCATCAACCTTTATTTAAGTTCTCGGAGAGATCATTGAGGGCGACCCTCATGGTGCCGAGAAAACAAACATAAATGATAAACAACGAGAAATGAGATAAAGCTACTACAGAAAATAAAATCAATAGAAGAGCAATAAGAACAATAAAATATATACACTAAAATAATTTAAAAGCTTGAAATTACTACAATGATAAGTCAGTCATTAAAATCAAATAAAACAGTTACAGTCAGGTATTGGGCGGTTAAAAATAATATTTCTAAAGTGTCCATAAGGGATAAAAGTGCTCAAATTAGTCCACTGTTGGTTAAATACCCTGAATTCTGAATCAAATGTTCTCTTCCCTAACATGTGAGTTCATAATGATAAAAGTTCACAGCTAAAGAACATTTTATTTGAAATGCTAAACTTTTATAGGCCTATGACAAAAAAAAAAAAAAAAAATTACAATTTTGATTTTTAAAATGCATTCTGAATTGTTCTGAGGGCCGGGCCAAATGTGGGGAGGGGCCGTAGTTTGGGGACCCCTGCTTTAAACTTAGCTTATGCTAAATGAATTTAGGGTGAAACTGCTAAATGTATCCTATGGTGTTAGATTGGGTTGTTATTAACAGTGTATGGCTAAATGTAACAGATTGCATGTTTGTATCTATATCAATTTAACATGAATGATGGTAAAAAAAATAATAATCTTCCTTTAGTTTGTTTGGCTACTCTGCGTGATGACGGATGATGAATTAGCGAGCATCCCCCCCTTCTCCCCCTCTCCCCTTCCCCCCCGTGTAGAGGAGTGACTTCCTCCTCGACGCGGGGGCGCGCACGTCCACATAGCACAGCGCTTCCTCTTCCCGTGCTTAGCTGTGCTGGTGCCCGCCAGACAAGAACCATAGAAAATGGCGAGTCAGTGTAAAAGGCAGCAATGCACAATCGACAGGCGCGGCTTTCGGCAGGAACTTGACTCGTGGAGGCACAAACTCATTCACTGTGTAGGTAAGGACAACGCAAGTTTCACACTCTTCAAGACGACCGGTTGAATTCCGCCTCCGTGTGACCGTTATCGGTGTAAATAACCAGCTCTTACTGGACTCACTCGGGGCATCTCCGAGCGACTTTTTTTTGTCCTCAACTCTTTCCATCTCGCTGCAGTTTGTCAGATGTTGCTCGTTGTCTCCGTATTGCATTACTTGGTTTGTTTTCGTTCTGTTTGACTGTGCGTAAGTCCAAAATGTAGACTTTACGCATGTACGAGCGCAACGTTAACGTTGTTTAAAGGGCACCGTGCTTGCTTTAAAGGGAGTGTCTCTCGGCTAAAACGCGATATGTTTGCTAAAATGCGCGTTCCCGTGTGATGATACTGTATTTTGGATGGGGGGAGGGCGGCAAATGCCCGTGTTGGATGTTTTCAGTCAACATTTAGCTTACTGAAATCCGGGGGGCGCGCATTACTGCATCGAGGAAGTGGTTGAGACCCCTCTGCTGCTGGGGGGGGGGGGGGGGAGTTTCGATTTTCGTCGACGATGCACGAATACACCTCAAACATTGGTAAATAAACATGACACGACATTGATAAATGTAGGGGTTAAGCTCCTTGTTGTGTTTATGTGCGTGGGGTGGAGGGTGGTTGTTTGGGCTGAATTATAGATTTGAGATGGCACAGTTAAAGCAGCATGAAAGGTGGGAGGTAGCAAAACAGGTAAGTGAGGCTTGGAAAGGCAATGTTTACAGTCATCTTGTGGCTTTTTTTGGTGTATTGTTATAGGTTTACTACCATGGATCAGACTGAAATGTTTAAAGCTTGCACATTCAAGTTTGGACTTTTCCTGTGAAATATCACAACATCTAGGCTTTTGGTGCAACAGAAAACAAATCCCACAGTCCGGATGGGATCACTGATTGGTTTTTTTGATGAATCCCTCCCCAATAAAGACATTTATAATATGTCCTCAGCTAGACGTGACTCAAACTCGTCCATTTTAACATCAATCCTGCAAATTTGGATGCTTCTCAGTGAGTCCCAATCATGTATCCCATCCTCATCTTTTCACTATAGGCTAAACACATTGCTGCAATTCCAACAATAATAGAAGAAATTTGATAAACCTGCACTCCCTTTATCTTTAGAAAGCCCCTTTTAATACAACAGATAGTAATACAGTACCCCCCCCCCCCCCCATCAGGGACAACTACTATACCTTCAGCTTTTGGACCGAACACAGCGATCTGTAACAGCAGTAGTAAGAGTATGGCTTAGTATACAGCAACAGACTATAACGGGCTGTAATATCACCAATGTGAGGCTACTGATTGTCGTCACATGACTCACTGCATGATAGATATTGATAGGGTGAAAGTGAACAGAGAAAATGCGAAGCAGTTTCGTTTCTGTATTTGGAGGAAAGTCAAAAGTTGTTAAACATTTGGCCATGGCTGTGTGAGGTTTTTAGGTAATTCAGTTTTTTTTATTACTGAGGCTTTTTTTTCCTTCTAAATACATTTAGTTCATTAAAGATCTCACTCCATTGGCAGCATGATGATTATAAGTGATACTTGGCCTACTGCTCTTAATTATACGAGTAGTTTTACACCGCTTTATTGAAGAGCTCAGAGGAGAGGGAAAGGCTATTTTAAATCCTTGCCAGTCTCTTTCTTGAGCGTTAACATAGCAACAGCCAATGTGGACAGGCTGTGCCATCACAAACGGATTATTCATGCAAAACAGAAGCAGACAGTTGCTAGGTTACCCTTTATGTTTACGATGGAATATCCAGGTGTTTTCTCCCTAGTTTACCTGAAATTCATATTAACTTTTAACAGTGTAAAAGTCAAATTTGGAACAAATTAATTCATTTTAATGTTAAATGTTGCACTCTTTATTAAGTTACTATATTACGTAGAGCTACCTGTTTTTAGAAGGATAAGAAATTTGTGTGATACATTTGTTAGTCTAATGTTTTTGGGTGACGTTGTATGAATATATTTAACAATTATTTAAGTCTTAACATGCATGCAGTTTTTTTTTTGTTGCTATGATATCAAGAGAAAAAAATCCAAACAGCGTTTAAACGGCAAGACAGAAACGATAATTTGAAAACAAGATCGCTACCTCTGACACTGCTGATCTCAAAATGTCAAATTAGATCAAGCTCACACAAAGTGGCTGCTATTTTTAGATCTCATTGAAATGTTTAGTGTGTTCACCATGCATTTACTATAGAAGTACAGAATTGTGTTATCCGTTATTGGAGTATAGTCACAGGAAGAGATGACACTAAATCTCTTTATGATAATGTTTGAGGTTTAACACCCATTATAAACTTTTTTGTTTTGTATGGTTACATGTTCAATCTTTAGTCACGTGTCTTGTGAAAGAAATGTCATAAAAGTATCTGACTTACTCAGTGGCTGGCTAAGAAGGTTTCAAAGTAACCTGAGTTTGTGATCTTTTGAAATAGGGATAGTTGTTATAACCTGTTTCCTTATTTGATTACTACCACTCAAGGAGACAAGTAAAAGGGTTTAACGCTATAAACCAGAGCAGTAAACATTAGCATAGAATATAACCCTTTCTTCACCTCAAACTCACCAACACACATAACTTTAGAAAAGTCTATCACACAACACCAGAAAAGTGGTAAAACTAGGATAAATATTGGAGATGCTTTTGAAAATGGAGAGAGGTTGGAACACAAAAATGTTTAAAAACCAATGCAGAGCTGGATAAACACTGAAGCTTTCAATCTGTGTGTGCATCGAGGAGGGGGGGGGGGCAGCTCTCTCCAATGTTTTACATTTGGACTCCAGTAAAAATTTTAAACTCTGTGTGTCAGAGTTACAAATGGCTCTTTTAATATTTACAATCAGAAGTCCTGTTGAGTGGCGATAACACCAAGAACAACCGAGCACCCACTCAATTGTCACTTGAAAAGGAACAATAGACAATCAGGAAGCAAGCTGGTTGAAGCACAACAAACACAGCTGTGGCGACGACCGCAAACGTGAAGCGTGTAGAGTTAGAACAGCGTCAGAAATGGAGGACAAAAAGGTTGATTTGTGTCAACAACACGAGTGTTTATACAACAACAAGAGATGAAAAACCACCACCATCAATTCTTCTTGATCGTCGTACGCCATGTTTGTTTACTCTAAAGCCGCGTTTGACCGCGGGAGATTACGAGTTTTGAGAGTCGAGAATCTGGCTTGAAATACACTACTGAGACCCTGGATACTGACTTCATAGATGGAATGAATGAATAATAAATACATGAATTACAAGACGTACATCAAAACATGAAACAAAGAGCAGTTATGACTTAGAATTCTGCTTGTATCTGTCAGTCAGTTCAATCAAAGCTAAGGTTCAGAGTAATGATGATCTATGCATCTTATATGAATGAACATCTCATGCTCTGATATGATAGTAGGGTCTTTAACTGCACATTGTTAGTGGTTGGCACCTGGCACCACCTACTTTAAATAGAATTGTGGACTGTAATAATGATGAGTGGTCCATAAAAACGTATTCAGCTGAAAGGCCGTCATACTAGGTGGGCTCATTATTGAAAGCAAAATGGGAAGAGAATAAAAGCTTTCTGATTCGTCACCACAGACTGAGGACAGCTGAGCTACTCAGTCCCCCCTTTATGATTGACAAATGTCCCTTGTGTTTGGGCTTTAATTGTAAAGCTGCAAAGTACATGACAACAGCATCAGCTTGCTTGCTGCAGAATGGCATATTCTGTCCATGACAACAAGGACATACTTTTGTTTGGCTTTTTGGTGGAGAGGGCTGCACGCCACCACCACCCTGCTGACACTGAAATGGACATTTTGTCTTTGTGTATTTAATGTGAGCAGTTAAACTGCAGGCTAAAGACAAGAGCAATTGTCCCCTAGAACAGCAACAACAATTGTCTGTATGTTTGCCTGTACATGTGTTCATGGACCAGCGGCTCCCACATGCAAACTGTGTGGCTGAAAATGTGTGTTTTTGTGTGTTTCGGCAAAATTTGGACAGCAACAGCATGAGCTAATTTGTAAAATGCCTGGAATGACAATAATTCATGCTTTCTTTTGGACATGTGGGCGAGTGGAATTAAAGATTTCCTGAAACTAAAAGCAAGTATTGACATCAGGCAGATTGTCTTGTTTATAATTTAAACTTCAGCTGGCCCATTTTCAGCTCCAGCATGCCCCCTCTTATGAACACTTGTCCTACATCTTCCTAAAAGACTTCTGGGGTTTGTTAACATTTGCAAAATACGGCTTACAGCCGTAATGGTCTCATCCTTAATGCTCTGTCTTTGAATGTATGTGTCCATGTGTATGCTGTGGCAAACATTGGTGTGCGTGCCTTCTCTTTTTTTTCACATTTGCTTAAATCATGGAGGTCTCATATTTGTTATTCAAAGTTATGCTGTGCGCTGTGTTACATCATTTGACTGTCAGTTTGCATCAGATCATGTTAAGTATTCATGGAGTGTGTTTTCCCCCGCTATAGATGTTGCTCAGAGCTGGCAACACATTGCCCACTGTATAGCGTGATTCAAGTACTTTATTTTGCTTGTGATTAACACAATGTGTTATGACATATCAAACACTGCTATCCTCATTCCATTGTTTGTATGTCTGACCTCCAGTGTGTTCCTTTTTTGTGGCTTGCAAAGCAGACAACAGTAAATGGTTTTTAGATGGTTGGGCTTTAGGCTTGGTCTCTGTGTGATGGGCTGACTGGGGATGAAAATAGTCACGTACTGTAGCTCGACTAATTTGTGCAACTTTGTCATCTCTGCACTCATGCCCAGCCCTCGGCCCCATCTTACATGCTCATAGAATATTGCTCAGGGATATCAGTGACCCTCTTCATACAAAATTACCCTCTCATGAGCATCACAATCTGAGAATCAGTACGATTTAAAATATGATGCAGTTTTAAAAGGTAGAACAATATATACTAGATCAATCCTGCTTGTATTTCCAAAGGCTGTCATGAAAGGTGACGGATTAAGGGAAGTTAGTTTTGGCTGCACACCAAAATGAGCTTAGGGAAGCTCCTGTACTGCAAGCTTGTGGTCACTCCTTCTGAGACAGCATGTGTACAGTAGCTACAGTGGGGGATGGGCTGAGTGGGGGTTAATGCAGCACTGTACATCCTCAGCACTCGAGCTACAGCAGAAAGGGTGGGTCATCCAAAAGATACAGTACTGCAGTCTCTAGAATGAGGTTTAAGGGAATCAAATAAGCCAGTTACATTTCTGTCGCCTGTAACACTAATTGGTTTCTGAAATAAGAGATTTTAAAGGTTGAACTTGAAAGTCTTTCACAATACATCCAATAGCTGTTGAGGATTGGATTTTTGGATCACTCTGGATAAACTCTGCAGCTCTTGCGTGCTGTCTTGTTTTTTTGTGTAAGAACATAACATAAATTATTTATTTATAGTCTGCAGGCAGTGTAAAATATTAACGTGTGGCCAGAATTTAAGTAAAACAGTGTTTATGAATGTGAAACTAGAATCTTTTATAAGCCATTTATTTTGAAGTTTCTCTTGTACCAACATTTTCTTAAACCCATGAACATGAAGTGTACCATCATGTGATGCACATCAAATATGTGTGCATAGCCTTCTAAAATAAGACTGACCTTTTGCCTACACAACCCCCCGGAGCACTAAGAAGTAAAGAAGGGTTTATCATACATAATGTTCAATTCAGTGTGACATGCTGTATAGGTTAAGGTTGGGATTTAGGGAGGTTAAGCTGATCCTAGATCTGCGGGATTTCTCTTTCTAAGTGCTGGCGGAAAGGACAAGGGTGTCACAATCTCAAAATATTCCCTCAGTTCCTTTCTCTGATTGGCTAGAGATTTAGGTCACATGAAGGCTAAAGGCAAATTCATGGTTTCTGCATCTGTGTGACATACATTTTTCATATGTTTCTCAAATGGCCTGTGTGTGTGTGTGCAGCCCAATCTTACATAAGCTGGAAAGTAATTAGACGTTAGTTTTGTGCGCTTGTTTTAGTTTGCAGATGACTTTGCAGACTTTGTTCTGCGTTTTGGTTAAAGGATTAAGGCTCCACTTTAGAATTGGCAAAATAATAACACTCCAAAACATGTAAATGAGCTGTAGGTACGATACTCTCCAAGCTGAGTATTTCATAAAAAAAAGAAGAAATTAAATGTTTTCAAGTCATTTTATTCAATCGTCCCCAATTTGATCAGATCCGATGTAAGGTCGGCGTTAGGAGTTGGTTGAGGGTGTCTGTGTTACCCGTGCTACATCACGTTGTGGCACATGTTGCTAACAACTTTTCACAAGTTGACCCTTAGTTGCCACACCCTCACATCAAGTCTTTTAAGTTCTTTATAAATATTTATTAAAACAATGAATGCTACAGTTATAAACTAAGCACAGAGTAGCCCGTTTTAGATTTCAGTTATTTAAAGAGAGTGATGTTAAGACGCAGTTGACTGACAAGATGATGGCCAACAACCTCCTCTTAATGAAAGTAAGAACCCAACAGATATGAAGCATACTCCATAAGTATGAACTGGGTTTTCTCAAGTGGTGGGACAATTTCCCAGCCATGACATCCCCCCCACTAGTGTGAAATCTTTAGTTAGTCACTCCTTCATGGCCTGAAAAAAGAGACTTTTCACTCTATTGCTATCTGTATATGTTGTTAAAAGGAAATGCTCCCATTTTGTACAATAAACCTCTGAGAAATGATCTGTGCCTTCACTGCGCTTTAAATGCCTGGAGGCAATATTAAGAGTAAAAAACATTTGCAAACAAGAAAATAGCTAAATGGGTCTGAATCATCATTTTCCTCTTAAAGAGCTCGATGATTGGCATTAGTGTCTTCCTCCTACATCCTATAATAAATAAATTTTGCGAGCATCAACACTGCAATGACATTTTCTCCATGTTCTAAGGCCTGCAGGTGTGATTCCCTCCCATTTTGGCAAGAGATGATTGCCAGCCTCATTAACTTATCTTAATCTTTGCCCTGTCTTTTCATTAGTCCCTGTTAAGTTTGGATATAATTGGTTGTAAAGCCTGGTGGCACATCATACCTGCATCATTTTCTTCTTTTCTAATTATCATTTTGTACCTTTTGTAGCTCCTGCTTATTATTGTATCTGGAGGGTGATCACTAATACATCAAACCAGAGTAGCTGCTCAATCGTGGCCTAATTCTCTCTTCAGCTTAATTAATTGGTGAATGTCAACTCAAACAGAAAGTACATCCTTTCAAAAGCTCAACATGGGGTTTTATGTCTGTTTATTTTCAATTATAGTTTAGAGTAGGATACTCAATTTAGTGACATAATGCTGTTTTTATTCTCTTTTATTCAGCCATTTAAATTGGGGCCATTCTCACTGTTTTTGTGAACTCATTTTATAGAGCTTGCATGACGGCTATATACGTCATCAATAATGTATTCACTGCACATACAGTATAAGCAGCCTTTCCTTTTAAGTTTAGGTTGCCGCTCCCAAAATGGTCGTGTTTCAAGAGGCTCTCTGCGTCAGCCCCTGCATCACACTTTGCTCTGTCAGTAGTAATGTGGTAAAATTGCTTCAAAGTCATGGTGTACAGTATGACACATTTTTAAAATGCCCTAACCGTAATTCCTGAAGAGTAGTTTGATGTCACGCCACTGCTCTGTCAAACGAAAGTGGATGACCTACTTTTCCTCCCCCTGCCTCTGAAAAATTTCAGAAATAGGATTGGATAGCTCCAGCTGAAGTCCTGTGCACTAACCCAGAAACAGACTCACGCTGCAGCTATAGGCAAGCCTGTGTTTCACCACTTGCCCCCACCTCCCCACCCCCCGCTCCCTCTTCATGTTTGGCTGTTGCAAAGTGGGTGGGAATTTGTAGGGAAGCAGAGCGAGGGCATTTTAACAGATGACAGTTTTCATTGAATTCACTCTGAGTTTAGGAAGAGAGTGGATAGTATGGGCTGGTATTTGTTTCTCACTTACCTGTGAAGATATTCTGTAAGTAGGCCTTTGCTGTGATGTAAAGTTTGATCATGTGTTGGCTAATTTAACTTGTCTTATTTATTTTATTGAGGCCTATGCAGATATTTGTAATTTTCAGTATTTTGTAAAGCTTTTTTAACAAGGGTTTGTTGTGTTGTTGTGCTTTGAACTGTCTTCTCATGCTGTTACTGCCTGGTGCATTAAGAACTATG
Organism: Labrus bergylta; assembly: GCF_963930695.1. Classification (NCBI taxonomy): domain Eukaryota; kingdom Metazoa; phylum Chordata; class Actinopteri; order Labriformes; family Labridae; genus Labrus; species Labrus bergylta. The sequence goes on from NC_089204.1 coordinate 24,403,376, forward strand.
CACTCTCCCATTAAGATCCAGTCGAGTAGACAGATGTTACCTTTGACCTCTTTAGCGCTTGATTTCTTCATTTAATGCATGTCGGGAGTTTGAATTGGACGTACAACCCCTGCAGCTGTAAACACACATTACATTTTGTGTTAATGCACTGTTTAGCAAAGTCGTGTGCAGAGTGATGCACAATATCTTTAAAACAGCTGGGACAGTAGGATACTACCATCTCATCAGTAATGTATAGATCTTTCCTCAGCCCTTAGATGCTATAGATGATGTTTTGCGATTACAGACTGCTTTGTAACTTGTTTAAATGTAAATTATCGTTCAGTGAGGATTCAGGTTTGCTTGAATTTACAATTTGTTTGCATTTTAAAATAAACCCTTACGCCATCTCCTAGCAGTCTTGTTTCTTTTTAATGTATCAACATGCAGTCACTCCAACTCAGTAGGTGCTTTAGTTGCTTGGCAACAGGAGGATGGAGTAAAAAGTGTTGAAGTAAAAACCTGAAGTGAAAGCTGATAATATGTTTTTTTTACAGAAGCGTGTGGTTGCTCTCAGGGGTTGTCAAGATGAAATAGACAGGCAACAGCACGCCTGAGTGAATGAAATAGACATTATCACATGAGATGTCAGCGATGTACAGTAGAGCACGCTGTAACTATTTTGTTTCTGAGCACATCAAATTAATTTGGGCCCTTGGGCAGAAACGGTTGTCTCTAACATGGATTCATCGAGTGTCTGTATTTGCTGCTGTTTGTTCCGCATCCAGCCCTGATTACGGGTGAATCTAAACGAATATTTGGTTGGCAGTGTATATGTCCAACTGTCCAACTATGTTCCTCTGACAACTAAATATTTAATCAACTTCATGTCTTTCCGCAGGCTTTGAAAGCATTCTCGATGGTCTGTTTGGTCCAGAGCTGGTTCAAGACCTCCAATTATTTAAAGGTAGGAATTCCAGTCCATGTTCATTATCTTAATAGTGACCATTATTATAAGTGTATGTGAATAATCTAGGCATAGCGTGTATTCTGCTTCATATGACAATGCCGCTGTATTGTACCCTCTGGTACCCAACTACATTCTCTCTACAAGTCAGCCCTTCTGGCTGCAGAAGAGAAGATGCCTTGTGTTCCTACAAAGTTGGTGTTTAGGATGGCGTGGGGCCAGTGTAAAAGTCTACAGTGTCCTACAGACATTTTTATAATGCATGAAGTCAGTGACACAATAGTGGGTATTATTTGGGTTTTCATTTCATTACCATTGAGAGGACTGTCAAAGTCTAAACAGCCTTTCTATGACACAAGTTGTGGAACAGTGCTGCTGAAAACTAAGCTAGTCTCACTAAAACAAATTTAAACTTTGATTTCTGCCTAGGAATTCATTTCCATCTAACATTTCTGCCATCTGTTCTCTCATTGATTCTGAACAATGCAAATATGAATGTACAGGACACTGCAAGCTTTAAACTGTCTCTTAAAGATGCAGCTGGACGATACAGTTGTCGTGTTAGTGATTAAGCAGAAAGAGAAACACTGTACTGAAAAACAAACAGTTTTTTTATCCAAGTAAAATGGAAACATTTGCAACATACAAACAGAATCAGGGAGAATTCAGATTAATTAATGTCTGTAAAGTCAATATGTTTTACAAAATGACTTGTGGCCCACCTGCCGTGATAGAGCTCTGGCATCAGCAGCAATATTTGTTCATGTCATAATTTAATGTATAGTGAAAAATCCTGGGTAGTATATCCAGCACAGAACTTGAATCTTTGTGTATTCGCCTGCAGGGAATCTTTTCTTTTTAAACAAAGTTTTAATCACACGATTGTGTTTCGTTGCTGTCATCCGCAGACTCTGAGCCCACAACAGTGTCTGACTGGTCATTTGATGAAAACTGTCTATTCTGCTGTTTAAGGCGAGACAAAGTAAAGGTAAGATGATTTCTTTAATCTATATTTCTTTATGTTTTCATTCACTTCTCGATGAAAAAAACTACAGTGTGTTTGATGATGAATGCATTAAATGTGTCTCATCTATCAGGATGAGAGAGTGTGAAATCTGAAGGCCAAAAATCAATTAACATTCTTAATTCAACAGGAACACTTAATTGGCCTGAGCCACGAGGGTCTTGATGACACACCCAAACCTCTCCAGGTTAGAGATCAGACCAACATCAGCCGACTAGAGAAACAAGCTGAGGAATTTCTTCATGCAGTCCTCACCAGAAAAGGTAAGTCATGACGTTTCAGTGGTGGAGTGGGCTTAGTGTACTTTGTCAGGAAGTTTACATCTATAATTTCTTTATTGGCCTTTCTTTAAATGTGAATCTTGTAATGAATTCATACAAACGTGCAAAGCTGGCTTTATTCCTAAATGTATGAAAGCAGGGTTTGTGAGCGTTTACTGTCACTTCAGTTCAGTAAAGTAATGCATAGTTAACAGTTGTGGCTTGTTGATTTTTCCCTCCAGATGTGCCAAATTTCTCGGACCCCCACATTCCAGTAGTGGCTCGAGAAATCCTTCAGAGAATGATCAAACAGTTTGCTGCCGAATATACCTCAAAAACCAGCTCCTCTCAGGACAGTTGCTCAGATTCTCAGCCTCTCTCTGACCAAAGCCTGCCGACCCCGCCCTTGATCTCAGGGGCTCCCCCTTCTACCAGCCCTGCTACCACCCTGGCTGGACCTGCACACAACCAGAACCCCGTCCTCAGCAAGCTCCTCATGGCTGACCAGGATGCTCCTCTTGACCTCACCATCAAGAAGCCCCTGGCCACGCCTAGTGACCAAGGTAGAGGGAACTTAACATATGCACCAATGTCAGTCTTAACTTTACATCGGTTTTCAGCTTTTCCTGCCTTTTTTATTTTAAACAGATGGAGTCCTTGACCTGTCAATCAAAAAGAACCGCTATAGCAGCATCCTGCCTGTCAGAAGTCCCTGCCTCTCTCCAGCCGTAACCACGATCAAAGGGTAAGATATGTTTCTTTTACTTCGTCCTTTTAGACTGAGGTTTAGGTTGAAGACAAAAAAGTGTTTAGAAACGTACAGGTGTTATGTAGCGGCATCAGTGCTCATGCATTGACTGATTCCTGAAATCTAGTCCTGATATTTACAAAAAGCCAACCATTTGAAAGCTTAAATGAAATGTAAAAACAAAAAGGGTTGTGCTAACAGAAATGTTTTCAGCCACGAGAAACATGAAATAAGATGATTAATTTTTTTATGGCAATTTTAATTTTCATTCACATTTTTTTTCATCACACATTCTTCCATCAAACATGACACCATGTTTGTCTTAAGACGAGATTCACTCATGCTTACATTTTGTCTCTGATTAAAAATGAAATAAAATGGAAATTTGTCCTCCGATAAAACATTTGAAACTAAATCTTTAACCAAAGTCTTCTGTTTTGTTCAACTTTTGCCATCCATACTGGACATACAGAAAATTCCAAAAAATCATTTCTCTCTGAACTACGGTGCAAACTTATAAAAAAGAAATACTAAATATGGGATAAAATACAGATAAAGAAAAGTACAATGATTATGTGCATTTTATCTACACAAGTTTTATGATTTTGTATTTTCATTCATTTTTTTCCCCTCGTAGTGTGTAACCTTGTAGAGCCTCTTTACTGTCCACTCGTCTAGTCTTGAATGTACCTCTGAGTATATTTGGAGTTATAAAGGACCACTGGCTTGGCACGCTTCTGCTGCTTTGAGGGTCAAACTCTATCGTCAGTTTAATATAAAAAAGGCTATTATCGATCTGTAAAGCAAATATGGCATGATTTTAGAGTACTCGCTGTAATTCGGCCATTTAGATTCTAAACATAACTTTTATGTTAAAACCTTTTCACTCTTACTTACCGTGCGCTCCATCTTGTAGACGTTCTCGATGAATGTATAAGATGAATGTATAAGTGTAATTAGTCGATTTGAATTATGATTCATACAACCACCCTCTGCTGGCTTACTCTTTTATTGCTGTGCTTGTTCAGTGGTAACGTCACACAAAAAGTCAAGAGCTTTATTTACATTAGTCATTTTCTATGGCATCGTTATTGTGCCCTGCTAAACACCTACATGCAAAGCTGCCTTACTGCAATGACAAATAATCGCTCCTCCTGGCTAAGCTTTTGAGCCACAGGAAGACCTTTATGTACTCCACTTAATGCCCTTTCCTTTGCTTTCATCTTCATTGTTTCTTTGCCCTTTCTTTTATTTTTTTGTTTCCTTTTGCTTTTGTTGATGCCGATTTTGTAAAGTTATCACAACAAGCGAATAAAAAGTTTTTCGAACTCGAGCCTTTTTTGTTCTTAAAAGTCACTCACACTACAGCACATTTAATAATTTGAAAAGATAGTGATGTTACCAAGGCAAGGTCATATAATAAAGGAGTGGCCAATATCCTCCCCTCCCCAACCCATCCTCCTTTAGAAAAGAGAAAAAAAAAAGGCACTGTGCAAGCTCTGCTTACACCCAATTTCCTTCCATCCAATCAGGCGATCCTTGAGAGCGGACGGACAGGTCGGGCTGTTTATGAGGAGCCTACAGGATGGGAGGAGGAGGGAGAATATCGGCCACTCCAACCGTTATAAGCCTTCCTCATCTCTTGCATACTCGCTGCACATCAAAGAGGAAGCCGATCTGGAGAGCGACCCAGAGTCACCTCTCAGCTCCAGACCCTCTGACCTTTTCAAAAATGGATCTGCTTCCCGGATTTCCAAAACGAGTTTTGGGGCCCTCCTCAAACTCAAAACCAACAGCGAGGCTAGTGAGCACCTGAAAGACATACCCAGGTTGTTGGAAGCTTCTGGACTTTTGACAAAGGCACTTGCCTATGAGAAAGGAAACTTCCAGGAGGCCTGCAGGGACCTCAACCTCTCTCAGCCATCATCCTTTGACCTCAAGATTCCCCAAGTGCGGGTTTTGTCCACAGGAACAGATCCAACTTGGGATTTCCTGTCCACTGAATACTCAGGTTCAGCTTGTGAAAATGGTCTGGGAAAGACCAATCGATCCTTTTTACCCCGACAGATCCAGAAAAAAAACAGTGGCGGTTTGAGTAGCTCAGGTTCAGAGAAGGAATACTGGCCTTATGATACTGACCGCCAAGCTCTGGGGGGAAGCTGTCCTCTAGATTTGGAGTCAGATTTGGCTAACAAGCAGCCAAGGAAGAAACGTGGGCGATATCGTCAGTACAACACTGAGCTGCTTGAAGAGGCCATTGTGGTGGTGATGGGTGGGAAAATGAGCGTGTCTAAAGCTCAATCCATCTATGGCATCCCACACAGCACCCTGGAATACAAAGTTAAAGAGCGACTGGGGACCTTGAAACATCCCCCCAAAAAGAAGCTGAAGCTGATCAGCCGGGCAGAGGAGCAGGATGTTCAACTGTCCATGGAGGGGAAGGACCTCCTTAACTCCCAGCACGTTGCTACTGTGAAAAGAGAGAGTGCATCTGAAGAGAACGGGAATGATTCCCATGATGGAAGCCTCTCGTCAAATGAGTGATATGACCCTGAAGTACTAATAATGATGTACTTTTTAACTACACAGATGTTGCATTTGCCAGACAGCAGTGGTTACTGATTTGTTTTTTCCATAAAACCTTAAGAGTAGTGAGAAGCACTTACATTGGAATAAAAATATTTATTAACTTAATCTCTACCCCTTAACTTTAAATCCTAAAAACACTAATATATGTGTTTGGCCATGTATCCTAAACACTCCAAGAATCTGATTGCCCTACACAGGGTGCCTGAAAGGCATTCTTGCTCTATGTGAAGAATTTACATTTATATAAGATTATGTATTTGAAAATAAGCATTCCTGGCTCTATAAATGTATACGTAACACACAGAGCCAATTGAATCATGTCTAAGGAAGTGGCGCCCCTCGGTGTCTTCCCTCAGTACTGTTTAAAGCACTTGGTTAAATTTTCAATTAGCATAGACGTCTATGTCTATGCCATGTGTGTATAGGCCCTGCACATACAGGTAAAACATGTAGTATACATGATTCGTGTGTCGATGACTATCCCTGTTTTGCAAATGCACTTCTGGCTATAATGAACACTGGAGAGAAAACTTTATGTCCAAACACTACTATATTTTCAATATTTATTGTTGCAAACACAGATATTCAGAATATTTATTTATTATTGTTGTCTGATTGAATAGCATGATGTTAAGAGCAGGATTTGTTTTCCTCACAAGCATGACAGGTTGGTGCTGCCTATATTTTGTCTGTACTATTTACTCTGGAATGGAATCTTTTTTTTTTTTTTCTTTCATTGCCTTTGCTACACTCAGGATCAAATCAGGTTGGGATGCAGTACTTGCCATCCGATGAAAGAGTCTATCAGATACAGCATTAATGTACACACATACTGTAAATATACCTCAGATACAGATATTCTTAATTACTAAACCATCTGCTCAATAAGTCACCTCGTTTGGGGAAGGGTAACATACCCAAAAAACCCTCTGAGGAAACATTTCAGGATGTCTTACTGACAAGTTATGTGTCACCTACTCTCAGATGTATTCACAACCTACCTTAACTAGTTTCAAGTAGCATCTCAGTGCCAGTGTAAGCCTTCAGAGCATTTCAGTTCTTTCGGCTGGTCGTTTCAGATTTCAGGTATTCTCTCTGGGATGTCTTCTTTTGATATTTAAAAAAAAAAAAAAGATGCAAAAGCATTATTTATTCTGTACACGCAGAACCTATTATACATGCATTAGCATTTAGTTTGCCCATTGCGCATTACTCAGAATTATATGTTCAGGTAAATCAACCACACTCGCCTGGTGTTATGAGGAGGTTTTAGTGGCCTAATTATTCACGGTCCCTGATTGTGAATAAGCTAAGCTCTTGTTGTCAGGTACATCCTAACGCTCAAATATAAAAGTACATTCAGGTATGTTTTCAAATGTTTACTTCAAAATGATCTATACTATTATATCAGTCCTGTGTTCATGAGATTGTAGATTAACAAACTAGGTGTTGTGTTGTTTTTTTGTTTAAAAGCTATAAAAGTCATTATTTTATAAAAGGAACATTATCAAGCAATACTCGCAGATGGACTCTTAACAAACTCGCTGACTCTGCTAGATTGCTAACGTTTGCCAGCTATCAAAGTTAGCTTACCTCGTAGTCACTGTTGAAATATAGCCTCATCCTCAACAAACACCTATTTCTCCAGTAACCCGAAAATTCAATGAAAATACATCAAAGTAAAATAGAAATGCTCACATGTTTGTAGCTGAATGGAAAATATCTCAGGCAAACCTTTAAGAATGACCTGACTTACTGTGATTTGCATGAACTATTGTATTCATGGTTTGCAGTTTATTGCTGCTTCCAAAATTCTGCAGAATGGGTTCATATCTCGGCTATTTTCCATAAAGTATCCGTCCTGTCCATGCCAGGGTGTGGCTGGACACTTTCTCCTACCTTCACCACCTTGTCGGGCTTTTTTCTGGCTATACCAAAGCTCAGGTAGACGGCGTCTCCTTATAACGAAACGTTTCAGAAAGTTGGTGCATAGTGCCCTCGTGTAAAAATGGAATTGGTGGCCTATTCACTGTTGCAATTCCATGATATTTTCATTGAATTTTTGCCTGGTTGACTCGGCAGAAGCGGAACTTATCCATCTTTTTTCTATATCAGCTTGCCTCATTGTGCACTTATACCTCAGGATATTCAGGAATATGGGATCATGGCCCATTGTTCTTTCATCAGGTTGAAACATGGCTCTAGAAAACGCCGGCGATTCTTTTTTTTTTTTTCAAATCTTACAGCCTTTTATACTTAACTCAAAGTTGTGTAGAGGAACTTGGATGTTTTGATGAGAAACATGGTTCATTAACTTTAAGCATTTAACTCAGAAATGATGTACAATAAGCCTGGACTGTAAACATGTTGAGTTACTTGAGCAGAGATGGATAGTTCAGGGACTTTTACACTGGTATTTAATAACGCTGTAAGAAAAGTATCGTTTTATTTATACAGGCTAAATCTAAGATTCTCTCAAACTGCGCAACCTGTTGCTATACATTCAGGAACTTTTATTTTCTATGCTGTTTTTAATTTCAGTTAAAGTCTTCATCATTTCTAACAGCCTTCACTCTAAACAGCAGATTAAACATACTTATATAACGTCCTAAAAACACTGATGAGACAGTTTAAGATGTTTAATAAATTAAAGAAGGAAGTCTCTTAGGAATCATATTTTTACGCATTGACAATCATCTTACATTTCACAGAAGTCGCACGTCACTTTCTCACCCAAACACTGTAATACATTTTTTTATTTATATCTTCAACACTTACAAACACTTTATTGACCGGCGAATCAGGATTTTGCCGTCCTTAAAGTCTGTTGTAGCAAATCTTTTAGTCAACTACCTCATCTGGAAAACCCCATATCACATTCTCCTTTTATTATCATAGTTATTTAATGTAGCATTTTCTAATGCAAACAACATGCAGTTCATGGTTAAATCCTTTGAGTCTTTACGTTGATCTATTCAACAGTTCTGACCATGTGTAAATAGTTCAGTGTATCCAGTATAGGTCGTTGCACTGTGATCCATTTAATGTTTTCTTCTTCTCAATATTTAATTTCTTTTACGGGTTAAATGGTGGTGGGAACAGTTTAAACTAAAGCTTTTGTTTTTAAAAATGGGGGGAAAGGTCCATCTCCCCTCGTACAAAACCTTCACATGGGTCTATGAGATATTTTATTAATGCAGTATTCATTAATCAATATAATTATGAAATGATTTTATCACCTCTTAAGTAACCATGAATGTAAATGGCTTTAACAAAACAAAATGTTTCTCATAGTTGTTTATGAAGAAAAGTAGATAATGCTTTAAATGTATATTTCACTGCTGACATGATATATGTGAAGGGATGACATGAGATGATCCCACTTTATTCTGACCAGACTTTGAACCTTATGCCTGAGACAAACTTTAACATAGAACGCCAGAAGTCTTCATAGGTGTGATTTTCAAGTAACTAAAGAGTATCCCTGTCCATTAAAACAAACAAAAACAACGATGTACATATTTTATATATATTTGATTAACTACATATGATTGATACGGGGGAAATATTGCATGATTTGTCTTGATCATATTTGTTAGTGGACAGTTAGTGGTATAAGGTGAAGGTTATCTTTGAGGATGTTTTATTGATAATAGTGAAGTATTGGTGTGTTTACCGTCAAGTCTACAATGTATCTGCTAGATAAACTGTGAACCTGGAATATCACTGAGCCTGCTCACAATCGTATTAAAGGTTCATTTCAAAGTGTATGATAACTCCCTATACAGTAGTTTGTGATTTCCAGATCATTTAGAGACGTGATACACCTCATATGGGCGTTGTGGATAGGTTAACACATCTGTGTAAGTGTGCTTGTAAACTATTGTGGAAATGAGCTGTGACATGGTTTGCTTCTGCTTGTTAGATTGGTTATTTTATTCCTTGGGAAGGAAAAGGCGTGTACTCTGTGTCAGTTCCTCACTGCAATGCTACATCAAGAGAGAGAGAGAGAGTTAAACCCTCAGGGATGAAACGTGTACACTTACCGTTCTATTCAGGTACCTCACTTAACTCCTTATACATTGCAACCAGGGAAGTGAAGTTAATTAGCTTAACAAATGGAACGGTCAGGTTCCAGTTGTAGGAAATGTTATTTTTTTAACTTATGAAACTTATTTTTCAATCTCTAAAAATTTCATGTCATATATTTTGGCGTGCTTTTTTGGAAATATAATAAAACGTCATCTATTTAGTGTTATTTTTATACTTAATTACACAATGAATGTCAATATAGCCTCAGTGCAGGTACGATGTTGACCAGTGGTTGTTTTATCAAACTGCTTTCCAGTTCAGTTCTTCTCTTAGCCCTCTGTTAATTACAAAAAAAAAAAGTTTTCAACAAATAGTCCCAAGACACGGTGCTGTAACTGTGACGATATGGGTTGTAACCTTGGATTTAAAAGTGAAATCTGTAACTTCTCTACTTGCTTTCTTGTTCTTTTCCCGAGACATGTTGTTGCTATTACTCAAACTGAAAGGGGCCAGCATGCTCCTCAAGTAGGAAAAAAAAACATCCACATTTCTGTTACTTACTTAAACCCTGAATATTTCACCTCCAATTTGCCATGTAGCTGGAAACATACACTGGAGAGAGGCTCAGGGCGTTGTTAACACTCTAGATATTATTCTCCATCTTTGCTATGGCTCAAAGACAGAAAGGTGAAGAGTTACAGATTTCAGCTTGGTCTGTCAAATCAAGTTTATTATAAGCTTTTTGTTTTGCAATGTTGCATTAATTGTAGTTAAATAAAACGGTAGCATTTTATTCGTATTGTTTGCATTTATCAAATATTAGTCAACTTTCTGACTACTTGATCATCTTACAATTGCCTGCACGTCTTTTTATTAGAATACAAACGATGTGAAAAAGGGTATTTCTATGTTTTATTACACAAACACAGCCTTGTGACATGTCACCTCAGGAATCTAGATATGGTTGCATTTCTGTACTCACTCCTCTTATCTTGACTAATCTGGATGGGACTTTTATTTAACAAATAAAAAAAAAGCTTTTCAGAGTTATAAAATGATATATTTCGTGCATAATGTGATGGTATAGATACTCCAAAGGTATTGGAGAATTTTGTAATCTACCTACCTCACTGACGAATCTTGAGCCAAATAACAAACGAAACAAAAAAAAACATGCCAGCCCCCTTTAGGCCGATTAAAGATTTGTATTGGCACAAACAAAACCTCAAAGATGTTGGAATTGAAGTAATTCAACATATGTTCGTCCATGCTCGATTTTTCTTTATTGGTTGATTTGCCGTTAGTTGTTTAGCACTTGTATCTAAATGTCACCTTTTTATGCACGTGTTACAAAATGCGTTAACTTAACAAAAACTATGTAATCAATATTTCCCCCATGTATTTGCTCTTTTGAAGTTGTAAACATGTGATGATCTGTTTTAATCAAAGTGGCCCACCATTACTAATTGTGTTGTGCATGTTTCTTGATGTATACTGTAACAAAAGTCAACACTGTGTAAAGAAAAAAAAATGTATTAGCTGTAACAATGTAATTGGTCAAGTTCACCGGATGAAAGATTCACTTTTAAAATCACCTATTCTTCTAATAAATATGCAATGATGAACATTATGACACCTTTGTGAGTTATTTCTCATGTCATTCAGCTCCATCAATTTAGACAGTTTTATTGGAGACTTGTAGAGAGGAAGTGAAATATATCTGCAGCAATCCGATACTGAAACATTAATGACTTGCATGATCCATTGTTGCTTCTTATAGATGTGCATTTACATCTATTTTCTTTTTTCCCCCCTCAGTGAGTCTACGGATGTGTGTGTTTCAAAGACAAAAGACCTGCAGTCCACCTCCACACTGGAACAGTTCATGGCCAAACTCTGTCCCCACCATCAGAGACAGATAGTAGACGCCATAGGTTATCTACAGACTGAGGTCAAAGCACTTGGATCTTCCAGTTCCCAGCAAGACTCTATCTTTACCTCCGGGATCAAGGGAACAACTTGTTCCACTCCAAAATCCCATGCAGTCAACCCTGAGAAGTCATTCTCAGAGTTGAGGTTTCCCAGTGAATCCACTCCTAAAACAGAAGTCCAGGATACGTCCTATTCAATCCTAAGCAGCTGTGAAAAGAAAAATGTTCCAGACATATCCCTGAAAACATCTGCTGCTGGCCCTGCTTTGGATCTTCGCAGCTCTGGGTTAGGGAGTAACCAGACGTTGGCCACCACCAACGCTAATCAAGTAGACACAGAGAACAACCGTCATGGCGATCATGCACCTCTTAGATTGAAAATCATGACCAGCAATGTTGCGGCTGGGAAGAGGTTGTCATGTGTGCTCAATGCCTCTTTTTCATCTCTCTCTGACACTTTGGAGGAAGGAGAGGTTAACTCGAATTCATCCAGCAGAACAGAGACTCACAGTGCTAGACTCAGCTCTTCTATGAAAAGACACAGTCAGTCTCAAGTTAGGCAGAGAGAACTCCAGCACGCCAAAGATTCACCAACTAAACTCTTTTCAGTGCATATGACCATTCCTCCAGACTCTCCACGGACCGCCAGAAAGACCATCAGGGCGTCCTCTGATCATCGGATCAGGGACTCAGCTTATAGGGGAATAGTTGACCCTGATCTCGGCCACTGTGACATCGTTTTTATTGACAAACCAATTACAGAGTGTTTTAAAGAAAGGCAGAGTAACATGGTCCCACGTCGCAATGCTAGAAAGAGCACTAGAGGACACATGTTTTCAGATGAAATCTGGGAGTTAAAGACTGTCCGTACATTGGCAAGGAGGGGCAACTGCCCTAATCCAATGACAGGGCTCATCACATTGGTCACCCCAAAACAATTACTTTCAAAACCTGAAGGGGTACCCCCTGTTGATATGCCTTTTGCTGGAGCATGCAGGGAGACAATGATCCAACAAATGTCCAGTGAACAATTGGATGAGAGTGTGATCCCAGGAACAGGAGATGCTGTGGAGGTGGCAGCCAGTGAAGTAGATATTGTAGTTGAAACAAGTCAGACCGATCAAAGTCAGAGCAAGGGTCAGTCTGTTCCTCCATCTCCGACAAGGTCACCTACAGAGAGTCAAGAAACTGATTTACACACAGATGCAGAAGAGTATATAGCTGCTGATTCAGGGAAGACGACTGGATTTCAAGAGAATTGTGGCCAGGCTCCATCTGAAGCAGGAAAAGACGAGGAGCCTGAGCCAAGAGAGGAGATTCATGACAGTACAGAGCAAATTGTAGCAGAAACAGTCCTAGAACCTCTACAGAATAATATACTGGAAGAAACTGAGTCCCAGCTTTCATCAGAGGAACTTCTTAATAGTGAGCCTATCCTTGAGCAGAGTAGCAGCACCCCAAAGCCGGCAAATCTGGAGGAAGAGACGGAGACGGAGACAGAGGAAAGTACAATGGAGAAAGTACAAGATGAGCGACCTCAGGAAATGCAGCCAGAGACACAGGCACACACTGACAACGCTGAAGTTAGAGAAACGTCCGTACCCACAGGGTCAGCAGAGGAGCTGATGACAGAAGAGTCAGAAATGAAAACTTCTGAAGCAGCTGCTTTACCTTCAGAGAGTGAAGATGGTCATGAGGATGGCAGTGATGACTTGTCCTCTAAGACACTGGATGCGCTTTTGAAGGAATTACCGCCTTGGCGCAGAAAAAAAGGCACAGTAATTTCTCCGCCAAAACAATTGCCACCAACAGAAACCGTTGTAGTGGGTTACGTTAACGGAAGACCTGTATCAGCCAGTGACAGGAGTTTGCGGCGTAAATCAAGTAACAGCACAATACTCACTAAAATGTCAACTAAGCGTCCACTTAGAACAAGCCAGACGCCTGCTGAATCTCAAGTATCACCACCCAAATCAAATATCTCTTCCATCTCACCATCAAAATCTGCTGCTACCCATTCTGCTCCTTCTACAGAGCACCTACCTACACTGCCCCTTCCTCCTTCGCTTCCTGTCACTGCTCCACAAGTCATTTCATCCCTCCCCGCAGCCACTGAACAGTCCCAACCGAACGCAGTCCAAGAGACAACGGTGGAGTTAAACACTGAGAAAACCCAGCCAGTAGAGACAACCTCTGAAGAAATACTGAACGATGTAGAAACTAGATTGCAAGCTAAACAGAAACCAGGGTCAGCAAAGGCTGCAGAAGATGACAGTAAGAATGAGGCAGAGCAACCAAGCGGTGAGGAATCAAGTCCGTTAGAAAATCAAAGTCCTGAAAAGACTGAGATGCAATCACAGACCGGACAACAGAGAGGTAAACGTGTTCACAGAACGGAAGTAGAGTCTTTGCTCCTTGAGCCATGTGTAGCATCTTTAGTGGACTGGTCTGCAATGGAAGATGATAGTAGTTCTTCTGTGTCTGAGAAACCCACAAGAATGCCATTAAGGAGTGAGAGAAGTAAGGTTGGGATGTCCCCCCAGTCTGTTACTCAGACACCAGTGGACAACAAGAAATCAGCTCTGAGATCACAAAGATTGGCTTCACCTAATGCCCCCACAGTCACTGCAGCTGCTAGACAGAGTGAAGTAGCTTCCCCTGTCAGAATAATACCAGAAAGAATGACTAAAGCCCAGGTGAAGTCCCCTCCAGCATCTACTTCATCTGGATTGCCCCACAGCTCAGCCAACCCTCTTGTTACACCTAGACGTGAGCCCCCAAAACAAACGAACCGATTCTTTGAGACCCTTACTGGAGAAGAAAACCAACACCTTATTACAAATCTGAACCATAAGTACGATAAGATGCAAAGAGGATGGGTGCAAATGGACAAAGAGGGTCAGCCAGTGATAAAATACAAAAACAAAGCAGACAGACAGGCAGCCATATGGAAGAGCAAACGAAGGGCCAAAAAATCAAAGTCTTTGGAGCACCAGAAATACTCACCAGTTCAAATGCTCTTCATGAAAGGTTTTAATCTCACCAGCATTTGTCGCTGGTTCCTTGACTCTACAGAAACAAAGTCCCTTGTCATCGTCAAAAAGGTGAATACACGTCTTCCTTCAGAAACTCAGCTGTGCTTCCACAGCTCGTCTAGTGCTGGGACCTCTCAGGGGGTATTTCCAAGCCTACAGGCAGAGCGCTTAAAGAAACATTTGAAGAAGTTTGCCATTGCCTCTCCTGTAAAAAGCAACCCCAAGAGTCAGAAACTGATTGCTAAAGCACTGGAGCAAGAGGGAATTGCTTTCAAAGGGAAAGAGAGGAGAGAACTCCTCAGTGCAACTCAGACTATTATTAAGTCGCTCTCTGCTGAAGCCAGTGCACAGAAAGGTGAAACTCACAAATCCTCTGGTAAATCAAAGAATCCAGCCAGTGCAAGAATCTTGAGAAAATATTCAAACATCAGAGAGAAAATGCAGGTTCAGCAAACCAATGTTAGACTGAATAAGGCCTCAAAAACTATCAAAACTAGCAGTTTGAAAAGACTAGCTAACACAAAGTCGACCGCCAAGTCAATTCTGAAACCATCACTGAAGGCGCAGAAGTCACCCCTACCTGCCAGTAAACAAACGAAAGAGCCTGCAGCTAAACTACAGAAGAGCAAAACGTTGGCCGACAAAAAAACGACAAAGCAGTCTGTTCAAAACAGGGTCGTCAAAGCCCAGAGCAGTGTTAAAGCGCCAAGAGAAACGACTAAAAAAGAATTGCCAAAGAGAAGTTCTCTACGTCTGGGGTCTCCTAAAAAACCCGACCAGAACCCTGCTGAAACATCTAAAAGCAAGGTCGACAGTAAAAAAGAAATAAAAGCCGAGAAGGTAGAGGTTGAAAAACCAGCTGTGAATAAAATGAATGCTGCACGAATTCAACCGAAAGAGTCAAAAAGTACAGTCGCTGAAATCAGAAGTACAGAGACTGCTGTTGAAACCCCTCAACAGAGCGTGGTTCCAGCTTCACCTGACCAGGTACTAACAAGGTCGCAGAGAAAAATGGAGGCTGTGGTCCCTGCGAGTGGTAGCACAAGTCCTGCTCTGAAGAGGACCACAAAGTCGATGAAGTCTCAAAATGCATCTCCTAAACCAGACAGGAAAGTGGACGAACCGGCGTTGACGAGAAGTGGAGCTTTAAGGGCTCCTACAAAGAGGGGACGCCCGGCCTCGCTGCCAAAAAGTTCAGTTAAGGCGCCGACGAAGAGAGCTCAGCAGCTTCCAGAGACCCCCGCCAAGCGCACCAGGACATCGCTTGCAAAATAGAAGAGACCGGCAGGGAGAGATCATCTTTATTTTGTGACTTTCTTTAATCCGCTATATATTTAGAAGTAACAGAAGTATCTATTTTCTACAACCGCTTCAGAGGAGACCTTTTTTTCAAAAGGCAGAAATGTCGAGAGGAAACGGAAATCGATTTATGCTTTTGTAAAGATTCAGTGTGAAAACGCAAATGTTTGCTTGCTCTGTTTATGGACGACACTAAAGTCCCACATGATGTCTAGCAGATGCAGTCGCTGTATGGCTTTGTGTTTCAGCACTCTTATGACATGGCTGGAGATAACGAAGCCTGTCAGACTGCATCAATCTGTGATGTTGTTCATCCCTACTTTTAAAATTCAGTTATTAAGGTGACATTTAATCCCTTCATCTTC
This sequence comes from Labrus bergylta, assembly GCF_963930695.1. Taxonomy (NCBI): domain Eukaryota; kingdom Metazoa; phylum Chordata; class Actinopteri; order Labriformes; family Labridae; genus Labrus; species Labrus bergylta. The sequence goes on from NC_089204.1 coordinate 24,419,605, forward strand.
TTGTCCCCCCCCCCCCCCTCATGTTGAGTGTAATTATTGTTTTAGATGACAGCATTCACTGAACTGATCAGAGAGCTTGCTATATGATGGTAGATATCTTAACTAAAAGTAACCAGGCAGCTTGTATCTCCAGCCTGTCTTCCAACCACAACATTGTGAATATGTGACTGTTGTGACCAGGTGCCTTATTTATGAAGTGTAAAAAAAAATAGAATGTGTAAAAATGTGAAAAGTCCTGTCCTTTAGTAAAAACAGCTTTCTTTTTCTGGAGAGGCAGTGGACTTGTGTTTGCTTCCCCCAGTGTGCACATTTTTACGTTCCACCTCTTGCTTCAAGTGTATAATCTCCTGTTGACTGAGGCTTACTTTCATGCCCCCCCCCCCACGGTCACAGCATTAACATAAATTGGTTCTCATGTAGTTGTTTTAGAAGTTAAATGCAATATTAAAAAAACTGATGTCCTCTGTATGTACCATCATGCAAAGGCTTTTGTTGTTGTTTTGGGTCAGTAACCTCATTGTGTACTTGTGTAGTCACTTCTGACCGTTGAACCCGTTGCCGTCTTCTCACAATAGAGACTTCACTTGGTTTTTATTTATCTGCATGAAATGTCAATATGGAGACAGTCTCTGCAACTTCTTAGGATGTTGCCTTTCTAGAACTGAAAGCCCAGAATCTTTGAAACCTCACTTTGAATGCACACTCAGTCCCTGTCAAAGAGCTTCGCTGAAAAGCAGACGATTGTGTAATACTGACTTATGTATCAAAATATTTCAAAGTAACAAAGAAAACTTTGTATATTTTGTTGGTTGATATGAATGAAGGTTATGGTCTCTTAAGCATTAACAGCTAGGTGATAAAATTGTCCCTGGTTTGTCACAAGTTGGAAATGAAAATCATGGAATATTCCAATCCTACATTTGATTTTTTTTTTTCCCCAAGTATGTTGCAGTTTTATATTCTAATATTTCTATTGTCATTGACTGTCTGGCAGATGTTCTCAGAATGTGAAGTTTCTATATTTTCACAATATTAACTTGCATTGGTGTGTTGTCAAAGGAAAACAAATACAGTTTTTAGCACAGTGTGTTTTTGTGTTTTTTTTTTAATCATGGTCATTTCTCTTTAGAGAGTAAAACATCTGAAATGAAAAGAACATGTCTGTCATGTTTTTATTGTTATTTAAGAACTCCATGTAGGCTTATGCATTTAGAAAGAATCCAACAGCCCACCAAATACCAGACTTGAACATGTTAATTCTTTACAGTTGCTATTTAAATATCTTGATTTTGTATATTAGAAAAGAAATAACGGCTTTATTTGTGGTAATCCCAAGAATGATGCATCTTTATGTTAAGAACTCTGTATTTTTGCTGGAATTGATATAAAGATGTTTGAATTTTATGATTGGTTTCTTGTCTCCTTTTTTTCCCCCCAAAGTATAATTATTTAATAAGACAGTTGTTGATTCATATTGTTAGAGGGACCAAACAAAGGAAATGAATCGAGCAACAAGATGAAAACTAACAAGCTTTAGATACTTGAAAGAAAACATGTTATACATTTAAATGCAAGTATTTTTGCCCACTGATGCTCGTTTTGTCACAGATAAAATAATTCAAGAAGTTGTGAAGAATAGAGGAGTCTTAAGCTAAGTGTGCTAACAAGTCCAGTCACTGCTAGAAGTAATGGGCACTGTTCTCACTGGGTGTTCATTTGTGTCCTGAGTGATCTGCTCATGAGAAGACGAGTCTTAAGTTCAGATGTAAACTATAGACTGTGTAAATAATGGTAATAGTCTCAGGGATTTCTCCCATTTGTTTCTGAGAAGGTGTTGTGTAGCTCAATGATAGCAGTCTCCATATTGAAAATGCTATCTAACCCTAACTTTGGATCTGTTAAAAAACAAACAAAAAAAAAAAAAAAAAAAACAGACTAATAGGTGGAGCCGAGGAGGGCTCCTGGCAAACATCTGTTTCTGTTGTAAAACTGGGTGTATTAAAAGGGGACCTAATGGGCACACCTGAGGTTCTGCAGTTGCTGAATTTTTCTCCACCAGAAGTAGCTGCTTTGTGCAAACACAACCAAGATACATTGACATGTGATCACTCAAGCCATGTTAAGAGGTGGACTGGGATGCGTGTAGCCAAATACCTTCAGCAGTTTGTCTGCAAATGTGTACTTGGCTACACTGAAGTAACGCCTACACTCTGTATGGAGGGCCAGAATGATGTGGGTGACAGACTTCCCTGCTGTGAAGTGAGATCCAAACGTGATAACATGAAGCACTCATTGCCAGCTTTAAACAGCAGTACTTAGAGCTATCTCCGGTACCTGATCACCCAGGGCGCATGTTAATAACAGATGTAAACAGGCTCTGAAGTGTTTTATGATTGAATATGAACCTATTTGATGAAATGGACCTTCCCATGTCAGTGTATTACTTCCAGTCAAGAGAGTTGAGGCATCTGTGTTCCTTGTGTACCGTGCCCTCGTTTCAAGTCTGCCAGATCTGTGAAATGCCGTGGTCGAGCCAATGAAAGCTTTCTGATGGCGGGGCCTGCCATGACCTGCCATACGGCTCATGAGCGAGAGTCCTGAGCACTTCAGGAAGCTCCCACTGTGAGACAGATTGGTAAACAGTTGGCCTTCCCAGCCTCTGCTGAAATCAGAGGATTAACAAACAACTTCTCACCAAAACCAATGTGGCACAAGAGAATTAATTCACTTCAATTGTCAAAAAAAAACAACAGTCAGCTGTTGATCTACAAACCGTATCTCAGTGTTTTCTTTTCACTCTCTGCCTAACTCCCTAAGATTCTCTTACAGTTATGTTTTGCATTGGGTTTTCAGGGTGCAGCAAACATCATATTCTCTGATCCTCTCACTTCAACCTCTTGGTTAAAAAAAGTTCATGTGATGGTGAACTTCATTGTTTTTCTGATGTCAAAATCAGAGAAGATAACATGAGGTTAGAACGGTGGTTTGCTGTATTCCTGGTCGAAAGTTGTATCAAGAAGTATTTATTAGATACTCTACTCCTGATTGATCAGCAGAAACTAAAAAGGAAAATGGATATGGAAAATCTGTATGGACATGGGTGTAATATTTCATTTGTTCAAAAAAGCTAACATTACCATCAGTGACTGCAGGCTAACAGGTTAGCTATCCTGACAAGTTACCTCATCACCAAAATTGATTTTAGGAATGCGGTGAATGCCAAACCAACTCTACTTTGGTCCTTGGCGATTATTCTTTTTTCTTCATATCTTGTGAGACAGTTAAACGTTAATGCTGGAAGAAAGTAAATGAATGCTAACATTAAAACTCGTCTATCAGTCGCTACAGCGTAATCAAAGAAGGCGTGTTTTCTTGAAATGTGGCCCAATGTCTCTGCAGATTTTATATATTATTTATTGTCTTGGTAGTAGCCAATCAGGAATGTTGAAATAACGAAGATTTGCCTCTAAATTTATAGAATTTGCAACCTAGAACTGAGTAATCCAACGTTTTCCTTATGATAGAAATAATTTAGCATAATTTTAGCTACATCGTGTCTCAAAATGAACCATGTGTGGTAACATTATCGAGCTACATCATAAACAGCTGCACTTACAAAACAACAGCTTAAGTTGACATTAGACAGGAGAGGACCAAAATCAACCTGCGTTTTCAGCATAGAGGGCGTGTCTGTCACAATGAACAGGAGTGGGAGGGGCGGGGCGAGATTTATTCTTATTCATTTCCAGGTGTGAATAAGTCTTATTCAGACTTATACATTTCTCTAGGATCTCATGGTTAAAAAGAAGTATTCAAATCTAAAATATGTCACCAAATGTACTCGTGCAATGTAAGTATACCTGGGTGGGCTGGCCCAGTTAAAGTGAGTGTGTGGGAAACACAGGATATTCATTACCTCATCAATCTTCATCAAATCACAGACACACCAGACTGATGAAGGCAGCCTGTCACGGGCCATAGAAAGTTTAAAAGGGGCCGTATCATGCTTTGGGCCGTTAGTTGAAAAGGCCCGTTTTAGCCTGTTAAGTTTCACACAAAGATGAAGGGTAAGTAAAACACACAACACATTCTTAAAAGCACACACATTTAAGTTTAATTAATGAAAAAGAGTGGAGGTTTGGTAAACATTTTGTCGGTGGCACTACATACATTCAGCATTATTGGGAGTTTTCAGTTTTAATCCCACCATCAATCCTGTAACAAAAAAACAAACAGACAGAACCCAACCAGGGATATTTGTTAAATTTTTGCACCAGTTCAATACAACAGAGACATTGTGTTGCTTACAATAACATATTTATGTATATAGTTCATAGGATGAAAAATCTGTGTCTCTAGTCATGTGACCAGACAACTGAATTACATCTCAATATAGCACAAGCACCACTAAGATGTCTACCAGGAAGTTGAATGCACCAGTCCAGTACAGATCAGTGCAGAGGAAGGAAAGGAGACATGAAAAGGAAGCCACATCCGACTAAATCGGCACCTTTATGAGGCGCAAAGCCTAAGAATTACAGTGACTGTTCATCAGTATCCTTAATGAGATCTTCTTTTAATGCTATTGTACACCACTGGATCACATCAACAGCATGGGAAACAAGGTCAACATGGGTAGCAATATGATGAGGAGCGTTGTGTGCATTGTACTGAGCTGAGATCTGGGTCTGCAGCCTTTCACACTATAAAGAGACTTTTCAACATTTAGATCAGCAAAATGGATTAACACAATCCCAGTCTGCGGAGAAACAATGCCGAGAGCCATCCTGATGGACTGTCACTTAATGAACAGTATGTGATTTCTATATCTTACATTGGAAACTAAATAACAGCTAAAAGTTACCACTTCATGAATAAGCATAGGTCATATTTATCTATACACATTTATACATTCAGGTATGACTATTGTGTTCACTGTAATTGGCACCATTTCTTAGTTTTTTTTTGTGTGTGTGTGGATAGCCATTCAAAGCTGACACACATGGAAATGTCCAGACCGTTCTCGTATATAATCTGTCACTAGTTGGCATGTAATGCGTCATGCCTATTCAAACAGATGTAGGATGATGTACTTTAACATGAAAATTGTCCAAGGAAGCAACTTCATCCTTTTTTCTTCTGGCTTGACAGCAGCTTATGATCAGTTGAGCTTGACTATTTTAACTCTTGCAAACAAAACATATACAAAAAAAACAAAAAAAACAAACACCTCCTCTCTGTGGCAAACGTCTTTCAAATGATAATCATGGAGATAAATCCCAGCACTTCAACGAAGCAAATATGAAAACAATCTGAAGCCTTTAAGTGTGGTATGGTAATTACAAGGTACATTTGGGGGGGAGGGGAGGGGGGGGGTGTCTTTTAGTCCCCGCTCGGACCTCTCCAGCCCCCGCAGTGAATGAGGAATGTCTTAGCCAGAGAGGAAAACACTGTAGTAACGCGCTATTACGTGATGGTACAAATACCTTACAGATTTTTATGCTTTTTTTTTTTATTCTTTATTTGAGCTTTTTTCATCTTTTTGAAATTTTTGTAAAATAGTTGAAAGTCAGCAACATTTGAGCCTTTCACTTTCTACAGGAAAACGCCTTAAGATAAAATAAATAAAAACAAGCACAGACTCTCATGAATTAGATGTAATATACACATGGAAGACAACATATACAATATTAAACATCATTCTAGACCAATACTGCCTTCTATACAACAAGGCCAACCAGCTGCTGTACTTTTGGCCTTTTTCTGTCATGAATCACCTTGTTGGCGTGAAAGAGATCAACAAATAAAAACACCTAAGGAACCAACTGAATGCCTTTCCACCAGTCCCAAAGCTTCTGAAAACAGACTTACTCTTTAACATAGAAAAATACTATACCAAAATGAAATACAAATATATATATATTAGAATCTGTTAGGCATTTCTATATAAAGGGTTGGGGGCGGCTAAAGGAGTTAGGTTACACCATGAGACAAAATATGACAAAATATAACAAAAAAAGGAAAAAGAAACCAATATGAGAAATGAGACGAAACGAAACACAAATCAGAGGATGATTCTGCAACCTTTTGTTTCGTAAGAACATTTATAATGATATTAAGAAGCACGACATATTTGTTGGCAAACTCTTCTCCACACATGCAACAGTTTGCACAAGTTTAATACTGCAGGCATCAAGAGGAGCAGGGCTGAACGGCCACCTGCTCAAAGGGGGCGGGATTATCCAAATGATCCTAACCCTGAGGCAATGGATGCTGGGAGATTGATAACCGCTGGACACCTCAAACACCATGTTGGTTTGCTGTAAATGTATGTATACCATGCATGTGTGATCAGGTGTATGACTGTCCTTTTCAGTGCTGCCAGTCAGTGCAGTCTCTATTTTTATGGAGTTTCTATGTTACCTCACAGCACAAAGCTGTGACACCAGACCACCTGGCCTGAACACCCGCACTGCATTATGTGCCACTCTCACCCTACCTTTTCTTTGTTCACTTCTACATGTGCATGTGTGGATGGATGACTTTTATCCTGGCAGAAAAAATTGCTACACCAACTTAAACTCAACCCAAACGACATCGAGCCCAGTCCAGGTAACCCAGCCAAGCTCAACTCAAGATAGCTTTGCCAAGTCAAACGGTCCAGCTCTCCTCTTTTTCCCCTCTGTTCTTCTCATTTTGTCTTTCTCTGCCTCTCTTCTGCCGCTCTTAGCCAGGCACGACCCCGCTGTCCTCCCTGCCTCCACAAAGTAAAGATGGTAGATGGTGGTTTGGCTGTCAGAGGCCTCGTAGATGGATGGGGAATTCACACTGGGTAATTTGGGTTTGGAGGGATGCCTCACTCTGAACGCAACACCTTTAAAATCTCTGGACCCCTTGGAACAATGTTGCAGATACAATGGTTGTGTTGCCGTTGTTGTCACTTCTACATTGTTGCGCATGATGTTGGTTTCTCTGTGTTACTGTAGGTCACACACCCTTGGAAGGGGAGGAAATGTCCTATTTTACAAACATTGTTGTCCTTAATATATAGATAGATGTTTTATATATATTCTTTATACTCTCTTTCTTTCAATCTTTCCCTCCCTCACTTTCCTCCAGTCCTCTTTCTTCCTTTCTTTCTATCTTCTGCTCGGCAGCAGCAACAGGGAATGGGAGTGAATGGTGCTACATGCAGCCCACGCAGCCGCACTTGATGGTCTTTTCCACTTCCTCGCTGAAGGAGGTGCCATCGCTGCATTCAAAGGTGTATTTCCGGCGTTTCATCCGCTGGCTGGCGCAGCATGCCCCCGATTCACACACTCCGTTGCACTCCACCCAGGAGACCATGCGTGTTGTCTGGCAGATGGCGTAGCCTCTCTGTACCTGGTAGAAATTTCGCACTGGCTCCCCTCGACACTCAGACTCTGGAAAGAAACACCCAAAGATATGTGTTTAGTTAGCAAACCAACTCGTCTTTTAAATGTTTATTTTTTCACAATAGGAAAACAAACCTGCATCACAAAGCTCCCCAGTGTAGCCACTTTCGCAGTGACAGAAGGCGTCTCCTGTTTCTGAGATCTGGCAGCGACCGTGTTTGCAGTTAAGGCGATGACACGGGTTGAACAGCTCCCCCTGTTGATTACACAGGGCGCCGCGGTAACCCTCCACACACTCACAGCGGTAAGACTGAGGGTCCAGGGGGATGCACTTTCCATGAACACACCTGGTAAAGAGATTATTACCGTGATAAGATTTCCTGCTTGACAAGTAAATCAGTGAAGTTGATTTGTCAGAAACAGTTTTATAGATTGGAGTCAGAACACACATTAATTTAACGAGTAGAGTACTAGTTACTTACAAGAATAACATTTTAGTTAAAAACAGGATTAATCATTTTATTAAGATAACAGCCGTGGTTCCAAAGCCTGTAGACAAAGGCTCTTTAAGCATGCACGCTGACCTTTGCTCTTTTAAAATCTGATCTGTCGGCAGAGGTGATAGGCCTTCAGTAAAAAAAGTAATCTTTACCTAGGACTGTCTTTAAAAGAGGGGCAGTCTCTTTTTTTATTTGTTTTTGCTGTCTTCTGGCAGCTTTGGACATCTAGATGTGTGCCCCTTGCCTCTGTTTCTTTCTTTCTATAATTTTGTGTAATACTGCTTGGTGTTCTTATAAATAAATAAATAAATAAAGCTATAAATAAAGTATAATTAAGCTTAAATATTCATCCACCACTGCCCATTGTATGACTGCAATAATACTTTTTCTGTGCAGGCATTCATTAACATACTTGCTGCCCTGGCAGGGGTTGGTAGCAGGTTGGTCGCAGTGCGGCCCACTCCAGCCTGGCTGGCAGTGGCACACAGGTCCTTGGGCCCCATCAGGCTGGCAGATGCCATGAACACAGTAGATCTTCTTGCAGGGCTCGCAGCCCGGCACCACGCCGGGCTTCATCTGGGTCTTGGTGAAGTCCTGGAGCTCGTTGTTGATGTACAGGTTCTGGATACATCCGTGAAAACTGGAACCGTTCTGGATCTGCCAGAGACGGAAAGCACCCGAGTGTACGTCCACCGGCATACCTGCAGCAGGAGAGAGAAAAGAGAGGAGGTTTAAAGGTGTGAAGACCTGCAGACTGGATCACATACAGACATCTAACACAGGGCTGGTATGAAGGTAATGGAGGAAGGGATTTTCAAATATGTGTGTCCAAAAAGTGTGTAAATTATTTCAACAATAATTGAATTGAATAAAGAAAGTGAAAGTGTTTTGATATTTTCCATTGGACACATCATCCTTGAAACATGGGACAGCAAAAGCTAAAAATGTATGGAAAAAATGTCTGTTGAACTATTATGAATAATAAAGCACAACACATGACAACAGCTATAACAAAGAGATTCTACAGAAAACATTTATGAAAGGCTAGCTGTAACAAATATTCAACATAATTGTCAAAATGAAGAGTGACAAATTAACAGGCTGACAATATCACAATCACATTTTCAGAAAGTATAGCCATGCAGAAATCAAAAGAATCTTGAGTGAAGACTGCGTCTGGTAGTTCTAATGTTCACCACTAGAGGGTGTACTTCACTCACTGTAAATAAAAAGAAGTACTCTATTGACTGTGGACTTGATGAATTATAAAGTGTTTTATGATAATTAACTTGAGTGTATGATCTTTCATTTCGAATGCTTTATTTTCCCTCATTAAGTTTTTCTTTTTAATAACATTCAATTAATATCATTTAGACTTATTTCTGTATTGTCAGTTAATGTGTGGCCCCTAGCAAACACAGTCATGACTAAAGGAGGGGATGGTGTCGGTGGAGGACAGGGTTTGGGTCTGGGTTTGGGTGGAAATAAGATGGGGTTGAAGGGTTGCATGGTTGAACGGAGGGTTTGGTTGCGGTGGTGACAAAGCGAGGGGGAGGGGTGGTGATTGACAGTAGTGTAGTAGTTAAGAGTGCCTGCAGAGGAGGGAGGTGTGTTCTGGAGAGGGCCCCTACCCCCCACATAAAGTGGAGCCTCCCCGTTGAGGGGCTGCACTGCTCCAAAGCTGTCCATCGTGGTAGGGAGACCCCCGTCTATGGACAGGTTCACCATCTGGTCAAACGTCACCAGCTCCACTGTGTGGAACTGACCATCGTTGATCGTCTCAGTACTGGAAAAGGAGAGAAACAGAGGTTAGAGGTGAGCTTTAAAAACACACCTTCAGTCACCTTCTCATCTCATATCAGACAATAAGTATCGGCCGTTCAACCAGACACTATGACTTCACCTGTAGATGGCGTGTCCTGGCTGGCTACCGGGGTCATAGCTGACCTTGACATGACCTTGGAAGAGCTCCACTGCAATATGATCATTGTCTCCATTGTACAGTAGGATACCATTATCCTCAGCTGTCGACACCTACAGAGGTAAAAAAAATAAAGATTGTATGTTAGGCTTCCAAAGTATGTTTACACGTTGTGCCTCTTAATAGCATAACGCAATGTGAAACCACCCACAGGGACACCGGTAAGCGTTAGCAGATTAACTTTCCAAGAATTACAAACACTTCCTGTCATACTTAAGTAGAGTTTTAGGTATCTGTACTTGTACTTGCGTATTCTTTTTAAGGGACTACTCTTTCATTTTAAAGCTCCTGTGAGGAACTGTTGATTTTGGCGCCCCCTAGAGGCACTAGGCTGAACCAGTGCTTGCACTTTAGTAGATTTATCCCCCCCCCCCCGCCACAAAAAATCTTTACTTCACTTTTCCCACCTCTTATGAACAAACCCTGTGTGTACCTGAAGAGTGATGTTAGCTTGAGGCCAGTTCTTGAGGTCAGAGAGCAGCAGGTAGGAGTCTCTGTCCACAAAGTTGACGCTGACAAGTTTCTCGCAGCGTGGCCCCCCAAACTCTGGGGGACACTGGCAGAGCGCCCGGCCACCTCGCTCCACACAGGGGGCGTTGTTCTGGCAGTCGGCGAGCTCACACAGGGACAGTGCAGATTGGGGAACCTCGCAAAGCTGGCCGCTATAGAGGAAAAGAGCAAGGGATTATGTTTTGAAGTAAGATGGGAGAAAAACACAGGGAACTGAGGAGCAAAAGTTAAAAGTTGTTCATGTTCATGTGAGTTCTTCTCACCTGTATCCTTCAGGACAGTTACAGGAGTATCCATTCAGCTCATCCAAACACTGAGCTCCATTCTGACAGCGATGCTCCTCACAGTCATTGTAGTCTAAACTGCAGTCATCACCAACATAACCAGGAGAGCACACACACCTGCAACACACACAAACACACACACATAATACTAGAATCAAGCCGGGACAAAACAACAAACTAGTCTATCTTTAAGATCAATTTTGCAATCTAAAGCATCATTACATCTTGCTTTATCTGATGTTGCCTTTAGAAATCACTTACTTGGGTCCAGTGGAGGTGATGAGGCAGGTAGACTGATGTTTGCAGGGGCTCCGTCCTGGGGCGCACACATCCTCCAGTTCTTCGCACATCTCCCCTGCACAAAAAAAAAAAAGTGTTGTAGAATTTGAACACTGGAAAAACTAAACCAAAAGGTAACCCCATAATGAATCAATACAGCATAATCAATTTCATTTTTTTTAAATCTAATATGCACTCTATGCACTCACCTGTGTAGTAGGGGGGACAAAAACAAGTGTAGTTGTTGATTCCATCGATGCAGGTCGCACCGTTCTCGCAGTCGTTGTCTTCACAGTCGTCAATGTTGATTTGGCACGAGGGGCCCTCAAAGCCCAGCGGACATGTGCAACTGTGAGAGAACACGCTCAGAATGTCAACTTGCAAAGTTCATCATAAGATGAATAAGATGCAAAAGTATTTTTTTTTAAACAATGGTTCTAAAGTCTTTCTTACCTAAATATTCCTTCATCCTCCTCACTGACCTGGCAGGTTCCTCCGTTGGCACACGGGTTACCCACGCAGGCATTCAGAGCTGTCTCACAGTTCTTGCCCTGAGAAACAGAAATAGAGATGAAGTTATTTTTTATGTGTTCAACGTGCACATTTAACGACCTACAACACACTGAGGTAGACATCAGTGGATATGCACGGTTAGTTGGTCGCACTGTTCAGCTCTGACCTTGAACCCTGGAGGACAGCTGCACCTGTAGATCTCAGACGGGTCGCTGTGACAGATGCCGTGGTTCTGACAGGGACTGGACAGACACGGGTTACACTTAGCCAGCACTGCATTGTCCACATCGCCTACAGAGATTGAAGAAAGTCAGGAAATTAATTGGTTAAACATACCGATTCAACAATCACATGTATGTGTTATTCACATTAACTCACCTGTGCATTCAAACTTCTTTGCAGGTGTGGTGAGCAACAGTTTCCCCTCCAGGTCGTGTGGGCCGGCACAGCGGGCGATGCCTGGCTCTTTGTAGCCGGTCTTTACCCAGTCAGAGAGCCAGCGCAGGCGACAGTCACAGTACAAGGGGTTGGCACCAATCGCCCTGAGTGACAGAAAAAAAATTATGCTTCATTGATTTGATGATGTAATATGGCTGCATACCAAATTGCATACTTTATTTTTACTGCAGTATGAACTGCACTTACCCTTCTTAGGTATGTACTTTAAAGGCAGTATGCATATAATCGTGATAAACTGAAACAAATTTCACCACAAAATTTGATCCTCAGACCCTTTACTACCTAACTGTTTATTAGAAACTTAAAACTCGACTGCTATAAAAAATATTTTATTGTTGTTCACTGACTCACATCATTTTAAACTTTCCATTTCACTCAGATTGGTTAACAGACCTGATTCATCTTTTATTTCCCTACATTTTGTTATTTGTTACACTATTCAAGAACGTTTGAGTAATCTGGATCATATAATTGGTGATACTATTTTTATTTACCACGGCAAATCTGAATTTTCTTTTCACTGTCTCTGTCTTTTACACAGAGGATTGTTGGAGAGATCAGCCAAAAAAGCATGCTGGCCTGCACAGTGCAAAATACAACCATACATAGTGGAACTCCAACATGTATTAGGACAAATACATTTTTTGGATATAGAATATTTAATAATATGGAACTACGCTGTTTGTAACGTAGGCTGTTTCATTGCTCTCTACTCAATCAAGTTTAGCAACAAATCACTGCAGTGCACTCTATCACCAGCAGGTGTCTCTACAACCTTATGTGAAATGGACCAACTCAACTTGGCGTTCTATTCAATTTAAATGCGACTTCTCTGAGAAAAGGACCGATATGCAGTTTAATGCCCAATGCCAGTTTGTGCCATACATAATCTGGAGGACGACTTCTTGATTATAGGCCGAGGTGTTAACAGAAGGCACTCCTAACCACTTCTGTCATGGTGGTCGTGAATCAATGCTGCTCTGTCCTCCCGCTGGATGCACAAACACTCGTGAATCGATGCTGTTCCATTACTGGAGAACACAGGCTCGTCTTTCAGGGCCGCGCCAATACCTGACACCTGACATCTGCTAACATGAAAGCCACTTGACTGTGACTGTGGATCAATGGCTCCCCTCCATCCCTCCCATCATCCTGTTTTCATGCAGCCTTGACTCCTGTGCTGATCTCCAAAAATACGTCTTTGTTTGGCTCTATCTGTCCTTCCTTCTTGCTCTCCATCTCTGTCACTGATAGGTCTATTGATCTGCGACTCTCAGGGGGATGTTGTGACTATGGAGGCTAGATGGCAGAGGGCGAACAGCAAAGATACTTCTGTGTAGCTTCAAATGCGTCCACAAATACCAGCACAACCACATAATGGCTACACATGGAATTACAGACATAAACAAACAAAGCCCCCCCCACAAAAGTCCACAGACCATGGAGAATCTGTGTGTATGTAAGCGAACATGTGTGTCAGAGATGTGACAGGGAGATGAGACAGTAGAGGGGTCTGTGTGTTGCTCTAACCACAGGACCGCAGCTGATTAAGGGAGGGATTTGGCTCATGCGGAGCCCACCAAAGAGGACTACAGACTGGCCACTGTGAGACACACTCCCTGGGTGTCTGACCAGACCCCCTGTGTGCCTGCATGTGTGCGAGTGTGTACATATGTGTGGACTTTAGAAACTCAGCAGTAAGTGCAGATGGTATGACATGCAGTTTTTTGTTGTTGTTGTTGTTGTGTTGATACTTACAAGTGGGAAAGTGAGGCCACATCATTAAAGATGCCATCAGGAAGCTCAGAGATTTCGTTGCCATGGAGAGACCTGAGGGAGGACGGAGGAAGGAGATCAGAGGAAATGTAAACCATTAACACACAACTTCTCTATTATTCTGCAAGAGCCCAACATGAGTTGATTGGTGCTTCTGAAGGATGTTAAATGGTAACTATTTAGATAATAGACCTGTTGACTTTAAATGTTAATCATTTTTATTATGAGTTGAAGACCAATACCAAGCTGTTCCTGTTAATATTACACATACCTGTACCATTGTTATTGGTATTGAAGCCATTACTCTATATGATCTATATTATATATTATCACTTCCCACAGTCAAGGTAGACGGTTGTTCACCATGACTCTGGTTCTGCTAAAGGTTTCTGTCTGTCTCCAAAAAAGATATTGTTTCTTCCAATCAAAAGTGATGTTATACCCAAACACAGAGGTATAAGTCTATGAGGATCTAACATGAAGGTGACTGTATTTTTGGCCTGGCTCAGAGCAGGTGGCTAACTCTTTGCATTTTATAGAGAACCTCATTAATCAAGATAGTAGTTGGCATTAACATAGCAGGAGAAATATTGAGTTAAATGTTAGCGTTGTGTTAAGTAGTAGGTGGTGGAGGTTTCTGGTTGAGCCTCTTGCAGCTGGTAAAGATGTGAGTCTCTGTACGTCTGAAAAAGGCCGGTGTCAGGTTTCTATGTGCGTCTGGCTGGCAGGGCCAACAAGTGCACAGAGGAAGGGTTTTCACAGGGATGCACCACATGCAGGGAAACACACAAGTGTTACTGTGTATGAGCAGATGAACATGTATATTTAAATGCTTGGATATCATTGTACATGTGCATGGTTACTATTCTATGCCTATAGCTCTTTAGATGTTATCAGACTACTATTTTGGGTGACAAGCCAACATGGCTTTTTGGCTCGCTGACTGATGGCTGCTATAATCCGCAGGGTCATTACCACCTCCAGCCCCCAGCTGACGGCACTCTAATGTTACCACAGCTCAGTCCGCAGCACAGAAACACGACACATCTGCTCTGTATGCCTGAATAATGAGAACTGATGTATAAACAAGCTTTTAAACCCCACTTCCTCCTTTGTTTGATCACAGAATTACTTTTAAGCTGCAGAATATACAAAAAGTGAAGCTCGTCCATGTAAGGAGACAGAGCTGAGCTGAGCTGTGCTGGAACACGAAAGCAAAACTTCCCAATGTTACGGTCGGAGGAAAACAAGTTAATTGTGAATGTGCAAAGGGAAATGCTTATTTGCATGGAGCGAATAGTACGGTCGTGGTAGTCAGGAAACAGTTAGGATAGAGAAGGCATCAAGCCAGCAGCCTTGTGCCAACCAGGGGAGAAAGGAGCAGGGGAGAGAAAGAATATCTGACTAGCTTAACGCACTCTATCTTATCTACCTCTACTTAATCTCTGGCTGCGGGCTTGGCGTATAAATCTGTCTGAGAGGGGATTCCGATACCATTTTCAATCGATAACGATGCTAAACTTTGCACACTTTTACTCCACATGCTCCAAACTTGATCAAACAGACTCAGGCCTCAGAAATATTAAACATCGAGTCATCCTTCAAATTTCTGCCTGCAACTGAAACATCTACTTCTGCACAGCACCAAACTACCGGTTAGGAAAGTAACATTTATTTCTGTTAAATTATGTGAAAAGTGAGTAGAAGTAGAAGTGAAAGGAAACTCTAATTTTCCAAAGATGAGAAAATTGTTGACAAAAAATTTCAACATTGCATCGATTATATGGAATTGAGTGGAAATCTAACTTGAAGTCTCCTTGATGGACATCCTGTGTTGGCTGAAAAACGACTCATTTGAAAACTAACAGCTTTATTTAATACTGCATCTGTTTGTTCTTCAAGGTTAACACTTTCACACAGATTATTCACCTGATCAGGTTCTTAATGTTTTCTGATTATTTAAGTCGTCTGTGATCACAATGGGCTCTTGTGTTGACGATCGTATCTTTCCAGAATATGTTGGTTTTGACTTCATTTGTTGCAGAATTTCCTCTCTGCTCTTTTCCTTAATCGTACTATATTTTGTAAAACATCTTTCCTCTCTCACAGCTTCCCAACCAGACGCTGGCGGGACACGCCCTTCAGCGCTGTCTCAGCTCACTCACCCCGCACCTTACACCCAGCAGGCCAATTAGCAGCTTATTAATCGCAGCTCAAACCACAACCATCACACACATACACGCACACATACATGTTAAGTTGCACCAAACTGCACCACTTCTATGCCATGGCGCGTTTGAAGCCCTGAGCGTTAATGATTCTTCTCCTCTTTACGGCTCTGTAAAGCCTAAGGTGCAGCTTTATAAAGGCGTTGGCACCACCGTGTGTGTGTGTGTTCACTTGTAGCCTGTCTTTGCATCTCTGCGGTTTCTATGAAGCTTCCAACTTTGAACTCTGGACCTGGTGGTGGGTCTTAAAAGTCGAAACTATTAAAAGGAGCTCATTGTCGCTTTAGTTTTGTTGCACCCCCAGAGCTCTGCGTAGTAAAATTTTGGAGAAAAAAAAGCCATGGCACCAATTGACATTTAATGGGAGGCTTATGATTGATCACACCAGCAGCAGCAGAGACATCAAAGTTTTCTGCTTCATTTGGTCTGACTGAGACAGCAAGGTAGTCCAGACAGTTTGTGTGTTGATGTGTGTGTGTGTGTGTGTGTGTGTGTGCAGGGCCTCACATGGCGTCTGACACACTCACACAGGGAATATTTTTTTAAAAGTGAAGGTGGCGTGAGTGAGTAAGAGCAGAAGTAACGGACGCAGCTTCATTAGAGATCAAAGCGGCGCGTCCGGGGCTAGCATGGCGGCATCGGTTAATGACGACCGAGCCTCACTCTCATTGCACGCTGAAAGGGGCTCTTACGCTTTGTGCTGCATAATGATCAAGCTTTAGTCGTATCCCGCCGTAAAAATAGAGGCTTTGTTGAAGCTTTGTTGTCAGTAGTAAAAAGTGCGCCTGCTATGAGCACACATGGAAGGCCGAGAAGTCTACTCCCACACACATGCTAACAGGCTCTGAGCCAGGAGATGACAAACTTGTAAGAAATGCACAACACACACTCACAGATGCATACATAATCTTATAAAGAGTGCTGCTGGGCCTGGTCTCTGTTTCTCTATCTTATAACTGAACTGTACATTTGAGTTAAAGTTTTGGGTATCTAGCTGCTGTATCTTTAAATGCAGGTCCACAGATTGCTTAAGTTTCGTCATCTGTGTGTCCAACGCAGTTACATTCTACATCTCAGTTATTGAGCAGACCGATTCCTCCACAGGGAGCGCTGAGAGTGCACAATCAAAGACTTCATAACTTCATAAAAGCCCGGAGGCAGAGTCAAATCCATTACGGTTAGCGGGGCAAAACTTTCTCTGCTAATCAGTGTCAGAGTGATTTTGAACAGCGGGTTGTGGGGGCGCATGTTTGGCCTCTGGTTGGCGAGGCGGTGATGAGCTCAGGGCGTTTAGAGGTGAACGGGCAGACTAAGCAGATGTCTGAAGATGAGGTGTGGGCAGTGAAGGAGCTGGAACAACATTCAAACACAGAAAATAGGTCTTAGGTTGCATCTGTGTGTGCGTGTGTGTGTATGTGCGTATTCATAAGCTGTCATAACTGTTTAGACAGTTTCAGGACTCTGGAGTCAATCAAAGATTCTCAGCATCTGCCGCACCGTCTCTGTAGTCAGTGCAGGCTGCAAAAATATCCTCCTTAATAACTCATTTAGACTGAGAGTGAGTCGCCTTTCAGTTGCTTCGGCCTTGAAGTTGCTGTTTTGAGCGCTGTCTCGAAATCATGTGACAACAAAGAAACATTTAAAACATTTGAGCTGCGTGGAAAAAAGAGCAACTCTTTCATGTTGCTCATAAGGTACAATTGGTATTAAAAATAGATATTTAGGTCTCAGTGTAACTCTGAGTATGTAAGATTGAAAACCCTTTTTTATTTACCATAGACTTTATCGCAGGTGGACACCTTTGGTTTGTGAAAACTCCTTTTAGAAGTGAACATTTTTTGTATTAAAAGGAAGATATGCAATGTGTTTGTGTGTGTCAGGTTGACAAGATGCTGCACAGTGACTTATACATCAGGTAGCCTTACCTAAGAGCATCCTGTACCCTGCTCTATTGTCACTGTATGATGGGCTGTAAATAAAAAAATGAACTTCATGCCGTATTGAGTTCAAAAACTTGTGGAAAATATTTTTGCTTCAGTGAGAACTACTGTAAATTTCCCATTTAGTGTCAAACGTTCTGACTTCTTTTTGCATCCTGCTGGCCTTTACAGAAAAGCAGATTTAAACTCTGCATTGGCTAAATTTAAGAAAACAAGTGCTACATCGGCTACATCTACTTCCTTTATACATAACATAACATATACATAAATACACATTATATACATATAAAATGTAATGTTAAACTCACAGCAGTCGGAGAGAGTGCAGTCCACCGAAGGCCATTTTGGGGATACAGCGCAGGGAATTGTAGCTCAGGATTCTGCAATGCAAAAATAATTACATATGGTTTGTAGATAAAATTCAGCTGTTTCCATGCTGCTGTCAGTACTAGAATGAAATACAAGCTCTTTGGCGGAGGCTGGTCAGGACTTACAGAGTGGTGAGTTGGCTCATGTTAGAGAAAGACGAGTTGGTCAGAGAGCTGATCTTGTTGTTGCTCAGGTCTCTGAAAGACAAATGGAACAAGGTAAATATGCCGATCTGCTCAGAGAGACGGAGGAGGAGGAAGGCAGAGGAGAACTTACACCAGCTGCAGGTATTTGAAGGGAGACAGCTCCTTTGGCACCACACTGAACTGGTTTCCATCCAGATACCTGAACAATGAGACAAAGCACATTGAGTTAATGATAACATTATATTTTCACATTTCATACTGTGCAGTCAGCTTTTAAATTACAATACCTCAAAACCTCAAAACCTAAGCATGTCGCTATGAGAGCTCAAGAACAGCTACTAAATAGATCTCCAGATGAGATTTTCACAACAATCATTTTCATTCATTTACAATCCAATAACCCAGCAACAATCTGTTCAAAAACATTGTAAACTTAGTGACATTTTGAAAGCAGCTGAATAAACCTAAACCTTCTGAAATCTTCTTAAAATCAGTCTTTCACAGTTTTACTGCACAAAATTTCAAAGTGTGTTGTCTTATTTCAAGCTGCAAGTTTTTTCATTGAGTGGTTTCCATATTTTGACAAGGAACTTTTAGTTGATGCCATGTTTTGAATCAGTTAGGGTTTACCTCGGTAAAAAGTTGATTTATTTCAACATTTGAAATGTTATTCTACTTGAGGTCAGAATGTGAGTTTGACTCTAAAAAATGATTTATTGAGGGACTAAAAAAAGGTTTTTATAAGGCATCAAAGTTTATACACAGACATTTTTTCCAACGCATTTGCAGCCAGTTTAATTTTAATGCTACAATAAATTACTTTTCCTTTTTTTTCGCACATTGTTTTGGTTTTTAAGCCTCAAAGTCAGATTAAGTAAGAATCATAAGCCCTATTCAAACGGCCGTTTCAAGCTGCGTTAGTTACTCCCCTGTGACGTTTTGCCTTCAATCTGAATGTCGCGGAGGCGTAATGGGGGTACAAAGTGAGTCCCCCCCTCTGCAACATCTTTTGAGGAAGTAACAGAAGCAATACAGACGGTTTCAGCGGAGCCAGCAGGGGAGCGCAGCGCTGTGTGTGTGTGCGTGTGTGTGTGTGTGTGTGTGTGTGTGTGTGTGTGTGTGTGTGTGTGTGTGTGTGTGTGTGTGTGTGTGTGTGTGTGTGTGTGTGTGTGTGTGTGTGTGTGTGTGTGTGTGCGTGCATGTCTGACTGTGTGTCTATATGACACATAGTCACACATTGCTCCCGCTGTGCCGTGCTTCTGCAACACCGAAACGCAATGCAATTCTACAGACTGGGACAGCAATATTATGCTGTCACGTTTTCAACATGAATGTACAAAGACGTGATATGATGGCTGACCTGAGGTACGACACCTTAGCATAAAAAGCTTTCTGAAGAGGGCTTTATATATGATATGCATTCCTAATGTAGACTGAATTAGAGGAACATGATCAATGTATTATATTTAGAGTCATTTTAGTGAATTGTCTGTTAAGCAGCGGTTTCTGAAAGTGACCCAGCACTTTGAAGTGGGTGTTCATGCATGTGTGTGTTAACATATGTACAAGCCACTAAGGCTGACATCACGCCTGCAGGGATGAAACCACCCCGCTGCCTGCTAACACAAAGTGCTACCAGAGGGCTGTCACCTTGATAAATGGCTGATTTAGGCTCTGTTCCCTCTGAGTGCAGCTGCAGGGCCTTTCTCCTGCTATTGTTGTTGACTGTACTCAGGGTGGTACGGGCAGGAGAGGGAGGGGTGCTGGTTAGTGAGGGGGGCCTTCGGGTTCAGAGGTAATGATAGGTAATGACGGTGCAGAGGACACTTGGGATAATGATGGAGTACAAAACTCTCCAGATGACTAGATGAAAGCCCAGAACAGAGGGGCACACCTGGTCACACCTGCTGGGACAATGACAGGCCTTAAGGCTTGCACAGCGTGCATGTGCATCTATGTGTGTGTGCGTACATGTGTGTGTGTTAGTCAGAACCACTTAAAGCAGTATTGGAAAGTTCCAGACCTATTCCTTTCCCTCCCCTTTCCATTGAAAAGTGCTCATTAAAATATCCTCCTGCTCCCCTGTGCTCCTGTGGACAGGCTTTTGGCCCTCACACAAGTATGCACACACGCACACACACACACACACACACACACACAGACACACACAGACACTCGCACACACACAGACACACACTGATCCTTGGCCCTGAGTGTGAGAGTGACATCAGTGCTCGCCCAAGGGCTGCAGGGAACACAGAAGAAGAATGTCTGAGAGAATAACTGCAGGGTTTATTGACTCCTTTCCCCTTCTTCTCCAAAGGATGAGATCTGTTCTGTTTTCTCTAACTCGTATCTCTTTCATACCTCTTCAGCTCCGGTCTACCTTCTTTATAGCCACTCTTTTGATTTCCTTCCAGACCATTCAGGGACAGGAGAAGGAACAATGACGCCTGGAACTGGAACTGATAAGACAGAAATGCAATTCACATAACTAACGCGCAAGGAACTCACAGTTCAGTCACGTTTCTGGGGATGCCTTTGGGTAGAGAGTGGAGATGCTTGTTACTGCACCGCACCACAGTCTCCAAGCAAGTGCATTCACTGGGACACTGGGGTCGGGGCACGCAGCTTGACTCCTCTTGGCCTGGTGAAAAAAAACAAACAGGAGGGATAGAGGGGAGTCAGACACCAGAAAGGGAGAGGAAGGAGGAATTACCAGCAAAAAGACGGATGTAATCCCTGTCAAAGAAAGAGAGTTAAGTAGAAAAGACATAGTAAATGTGAAGGCAGCACAGTGAGAAGTCAGCACAATCCTTCAGGCTGATTGTGACGCAGTTAGACAATGAAAGAAGAGGAAGTAAAAAGTGTGAACAGTAAAATAGGACAGAGAAATAGAGGCCTCACTAATGTGATATCGACCAACGAGAGTAAAGAATGGATGCTGCCTGAGGCCTGAAGACAAGTCTAACATTCATTCAGGTGCAAATAGGCTGACTGATCAATAAGGCAAACAGCTCAATAGCTCCACTCAGCCCGCCATCGACCAGAAGCTTAAGAACTGCTGAGTGGCAATCTATTCAGTAAACAAAGGAGTCGCACAATAGTGGCCATTATTTAAGATGATCTCAGAAACTTCAAGTAGGCCTCGCTCATAACGTATTGTAGAGAAGAGTGCAGTTAACATCTTCATCAGTCAGACACAGGCAGGTTAGCTTCAAACAAAGTCCAGGTTATCATTTATACTGAAGATGTTTATCTGCATTCAGAGAGACAGATTACTTCATTTAAAGTGAAGCAGCTGCGACAAAACTTGAGATCAAGTCTCGATTAGAACACAGAGAAAAATAGCTGATATAAACCCTGATGGGCAGATGTGTACCTGGGTACAAGTAATGGGAATGTGTTGCTTTTCCTGTGTGCCAGATCTTTGGCTTGGCTTAGGATTAAGAGCCTCTTCATTTTTAACCACTTTTGAACTGTTTGACTAAAATTCAGCTTTGTTTAGATGATTGGTATGTATGCCCTACTATAATAACCTATATAATATCCAAAGTACAATGGTTTAACACTAATTATGGCGTAGATTTGTTTACTAGATGTTCAGTGGTTAATTACTCCCTCATTTTTTGCAATAACTCAATATGCAAGAGTTGTCAACTTTAATACTTTCAGTACACATCTATACTGCAATTACTGCAATGCTAAAACATATGATCAATAAATTACAACAGAACTCTTCTCACAATATTTTCTTAAATGTGTAAGATATCATTTTAATGAGTTTGTTGCTTGGCTCTTAAATGTCATTACCAATGTTAGAAAATGGGCATTAATAAAAAAAAAAAAAAGATCCTCCTTTTATTATAGCTTTTATTTATTCATCAAAGAATGAAAAAAGAAATCAAGTGTCAGACACGATGCGGCTCCTTGAGACTGCTTTAAGAGCCGACACCTTCACTTACTGACACATCACGATTTGTTATCACTCACCTTCCTCACAGCGGAAGTCCGGCAGTGCCACATCCTGCAGGGGGATCTCCTTCAGAAAGCCCGGACGCTGGCAGCGAGGGTTACCCGTCACTATCTTCTTGCTCCTCAGCCAATCGCCGAGCCAGGCCAGCCGACAGTCACAATTAAAGGAGTTGGCCAAAAGGTTGCTGGGAGAAAACAAGAGAGTGTTGTAAGAGGACTGAAACTTTGAAATAGTGGGCTTGTATGTATGAACGTTTGGGGGTCTCACAGGGTGGAGAGAGTCTGCAGCGTGTCGAAGGCTCCAGGAGTGATGGTGGTCAGCTGGTTGTCGTACAGAGACAGCAGACGGACGTTGTGCAGCCCTGTGAAACTGTCGTTGTGGACGCAGCTGATCTTGTTGTTCCTCAGCATCCTGAAGAGGAAAGTTATGAAATGGATTAAGCATTTAAACCCAAAACAAGAACCTGAGGTTGCGATCCAGTTAGGTTTTTTTTTTTTTTTTGCTTCACTCACAGCATGCGCAGTCCCTCAAGGCCGCGGAACATCCCGCTTCGGACCGAATCGATCTGATTGGCCGTGAGGTGGAGCTCATTGACGGATGAAGCACCTTCGAATGTCCCATCTTCAACCTCTGTGATCTTGTTGTTGCTGAGGTTACTGCGGGGTGAAGAGACATGTCAGCAAAGTCCAAAAAGGGAATACCATTCAGTGAAATGTAAAACCAGTTTCACTTACATTTTCTTCAACTGGGAGAGATTCTTAAAGATTCCTGTAGCCTCCAGAGAGGTGATGTCATTGTTGTTCAGGCGGCTGGAGAGACAAAGTTAAAATAGTTATACCATACAAACAAGAAAATCCATTCAAAGTTCAAGTCTGAAATCTTAAAGGTTTGTAATATTTGATTTAATAAGAAGCCATGACTTTGCCTAAAAGAGTATAAATCTAATATAAACAATTATTTTATGAGAATTACAAAACACAAGAGTTCTGAGCATTCCTGTCATGAATTTTAAATTCAAGCATGACTGTGCAAATCTTTTTCTTCTTGAAAGAAACAAACTTTCCCTCTGGTTTCTTACAGTTCAGCGGTGGATGCAGGGATGTGTTCGGGGATCTTTGTGAGCTTCAGGTTGGAGCAGTCGACTACATTGGACTCACAGCGACACTTTGGAGGACACACTGGATCACTGTTACAGGCGTTATTCAGGCGTGTGTCCTCTGTACCTAAACAGAAAGAAAAAAAAGCCAAAAACTTATCCTCTTTTAACCTAAAATGACTTCCGCCTCTTCCCTATACCAACACATGCACTTTACTTTCCCATGCTGCAGTTAGTCACGCATCCACTCCCGCCACAGCTGAACGCAAGTTTGTCCTGTTGTGACCTAAAAAGGCGGCTCCCCTACCAAATCTTTCACCTTAGGCGCCCTTTAGAACATCCTGCAGCTCTCCTACCATTCATGAGAGAGATGAATGGGTGAGGGCGAGGGTGAGTTATTTCAGAGAGGTGATGGAGCGGGAGCACTGGGGTGAAAAGAACCATAGCAGGGGAGATTGAGATAGGGATGCCAAAGAGGATCCGGGCTGCCAGCTTCAGTGAAGCAGAGGGCCCAAGGGAGAGGCAGACGGAGGGAGAGAGGTGGACGAAATGATGCACAGGAAGCGGACGTTGACAGGTTGTTCAAGAAGAAGGAAGAATCACAAAATAAGGGCACAAGGGATGTAAATGTATGCAGGAGAGAAAAGCGAAAGAAGACAGAGAGAATCAAATGTGAGTTGTGGAGGGGGCGACGTCTGTCCTGAAAGAGGCAGCGAAGGGAATGAGGGACGTTTTCCTGCACCTCCTCCGTCTATGAATAGACGTTACGTGCCAAAAAGCGTGCTGCCAGTTACATCATGGCTGCTCAATAATAAAACAGCAGTGGGAACCACTTAGAACAGTGTGTGTGTGTGTGTGTGTGTGTGTCTGTGAGCGTGTGTATTGTGTCTCAGTGTCTGTGTATATGCGTGTGGAGTTTTTGTGTGCGTTTGTTCCATTTAGAAGGAACAACTTGGCATTTGCTGTTTCGTTTTGTGTTCTCTTTTTGCATGCTCACATCGCTGAGGTTTGGAGATTACGTCAGCGGGACACCGTCGGGCACCCAGACCAGCAGACTTTAGAAAAGAAAGTAGACGTAGCCACTGTGACGTTACCCGTGGCTCCTACATGCCCCCTTTTGAAGCAGTAAGTTTATCTAACTTCGCTGCCCCAATCTTGATTTCTGCAAACACAGGTTCCTATATTTGGACGACATGGTGGATACACATCATTATGTGTCTATTCTTGTTGACTGGCCACTGTTTTAGTGACCCGTCTATCTCAGGTAGTCATGCCTTGCTTTATTATTGACTGCCCCAAAAATAGGATCGGAATTTACTTGAAGAAGACTTGAAATGATCAATGAAAACCGTAAAGTCATTAGGAAAAATGCTATGCTTAGTTAATAAATCCACTGAGAAGTAGGGCCATATTCTCACATGGTTTCAAACAAGCAAACTTCTTATTGTAACCAGTGATGTTGACCCTTGCTGGCATTAGAGATAATACAAGTTCAAGACACTCGCACATTTTCTTTACTTTTGAAACCATCAACTTCTACAATCTATGCAGAAACCACAATATTAGAAGGAAAACCTCAAACAACCAGAGTTAATAACAACAGTTCAGTATCAAAATTCTGTCTTAATATGATACTTGTTTAGCTTAATTGGTACGGTATGAACCCCAACCACAGAGGCCAACGTCCTCTGTGCAACGGACCCAAGTTTGACTCCATGTCCTGCTTCTCTTTAGCCGTCTTATCACAAAAAAGGCAAAATGGCCAAAAATTCTTCTGGAAAAAAGTCGTGTTAAATAGATGGATTAGCATCCAAAACCATAACCTCACCCAAACCTTCATTGTTGACTTTGTTAGAATACAGTTAGACAATGCAATAGTGACTTGCATTTTGCAAAAAACAACTTCCTCCTGTAGCTTTTCTCGATGAAACTGTGTCACTTCTCAGAGTAGAAACAGCAACGCAGGTCATTAAGAAACTTTTGTTTGTGAGGCCAGACAACGGGAAAAAAAAGCATTTCCTGTGACAGAGGAAGCAATGAAAGCACAACGGGGAGCTTTGATCTCGAGGATGTAGGGGAGCCAGGGGAGGTTGGTGAGCCTGAGTCATCGTCGTCATCACAAGTGCGTGCTGGCGACACTTTTACTGTCAGCAGATTTAAACACAACTGGAGAATACAGAGAAAACGGAAGAGGTTTTTCCCTCTCCGAGGCGAAAAATGACTCATCGCTGGAGTTGTAGAAGTTCTCATGATTCCTTGCAGCTTGTTTTATGTATTATGGAATTCCCTTGCTGTCAGTGTTTATGTGCATGTGTGCATGTGTGTGTGTGTGTGTGTGTGTGTGTGTGTGTGTGTGGAGTGCATGGGTGTGTGTATTGTGGAAGCTTTTTATTGTTATCATTCAGGGAGGCTGAACTTCTCATTAATCACATTTGGCTTTGATCTTTCTTCTGCTTACATAGTACTCCCATTTGTTCTCTAAGCCAAAGTAGAGCTTTATCTCAGCTTAGCACACAAAGACACATTAATTTACACACACAGACAATAGACACTGAATCACACAAGCATCCTCACTCTAAAAACACACACACACACACACACACACAGTTCGACACACATCACTGCTCCTCCTAGTTATTTTCTTGGAAGCGCTCTTGTTAAGAGGCCCGGAAACATCCACTGATAGGAATCTCGGTCCTCTGGTGGGCTTTATTTTCTTTAGCTTTTACCGATAGAAAGGACACACTCTCCTTCCCCTCTGTCCCCACCTCCCTCCCTCTTTTTCTGCCCCTTCTCGGTGAGTGACTGTCTGTGCTCATGCCAAAGCAAAGAGCCACTTCCTCTTGAAACTATCTGCTGAGACTGTTAGGAAAACATAGCTGAGGAGAAACAGACGCTCACACGCGTACATCCCATTAAAATGCACACAGAGGTACTCTCACTCATGAACTCAATTAGCTGTTTCAGCTGATCTAACATGTACAGAACAGACAGTTTCTCCTGAAGTTCATCCACATTAAAAGATGATTCCTGTTTATTTCAACTTGGGTCTTTTCATATTTTTGGCCATAAGGCCATATCAGGTCTGCAAGTCCAAAAAGAGGATCAACTCTGAAAAAACTACTTTAATTTTCACATCTTCACCCTTTATCAGAAGCTTAAAATTCACCTTGAGGCACATATTTCAAGGTAAAACAAGATTGGGATAACTCAAAAGGTTATGTAAGACATTAGCATTCAACCACTTTAGCATTTAGGGTGCACATTTCTGGCTAACTTCCCTGGTAAACTAGACAACATCTAAAGTTTGCAATAAGCCAAGTCAGCATTTAAGACATGACTTTATTGCTAATAATTATGGTGTAAAAGCTAATGTTAGCATTCAACCATCTTCCCATTAAAGGTATACATTCCTATCTTATCTATCTAATAGGTATTTTCTATCATACCATGAGACCCTATTAAATTGTAATGTTAGCCAGCAAATGTTGAATGCTAACATTAGAATAGCTAAAGGGTTATCCAATATGTTGTTTTATCTTTTAATATGGCCCATAATTGTCTCCAATGTCTTTTCATTTCAGAATAATCAGAAAGAATTGAATGGATTTTTGGGGATTTTGTTTTTGTTCACAAAACTGGGAACACAGCGGTATGACAAGCATGTCAGAAATCAGCTGACATATAAATACTGTGAATGTGAGGTCAAGTAAAAACTATGAAGTTGGTTTACAGGTAAACATCAGGCAGTTTATTTTCATGTAATTTACTCCCAAACATTTTCCTAACCTGTAGGGTTGTTTAAAGCCTGCACTGACATCCAAATGCTTGTTTTTCTTGCCTATTTTTGGAAACATTACAACGGTACAACAAGCTACACTAATGCAATGTTCCATGCTCTTAGCAATAAACTGAGTAAATAAAACATTATTTCAGAAAGGAATCATGGCAAAACTATGCAAACAAGACCCAAGTTGTAATAAAATTAAATTATCCTTTAACTGAAGGGAGAATCTGATTTAAATGAACTGTAAGTAATGGAAAAAATGATGCCGCTGCATGGCTGCAGGAGGATAATTAAAGAAAAGAGGAAGAAAATGATAGGTGTGAACGTTTACAAGCAACTCACCTGGGATGAAGTACTGCTCTTTGGCTGTGATGGAGAAAAAAAGAGGGTTCGGATGTCAGTGAGGTCAGTCTGATCTGCATAGCTGTGGTGATGCTATGCTTCAGAACAGTCATATATAAAGCTTATATATGACGACACATGACTCAAGGTATATGACAGTTAAACAGAGAAGCCTTTCGACTATCTCTGTGCATGGCAATGTGGAAAAACTGATGTTAAAGGTCGGTAAATATTTGGCTGTTGCTAAGCAGGAGTGAGAGGGAGACAGTGAGAAAGAAGTAAAAAAAAAAAGAAAAGGACAAAAAAAAAAGAAGAAGGAGAAAAGAAAGAGAAAAACACATGGACTCTCTTCTTCATCTGGTCTAGCCCAACAAATGAGGCCATAAAGAAGTGTGAAACCTCAGCGATGCAGAGTGCCAGACAGCGTAGCACAGTGCATAAACACAGTAGTGGGCACAGAGTGGAGGGAGAGGAGATGGTGGGCAGGGATAGTGCAATGCAGAGGGTAACCTGAGCCTGGCAGAAAGCAATGACGGGGGGGGGGGGGGGTGTTGGCTGGGATCAAGGGGAGTCTGAGATTGGCAGAGGGCAGAGGAATGGTGGGCACATACAGAAACTCTAGCTCCCATACCAGCCTGGCCTGGTGATCTCAGCCCACTGTGGTTTAGTTGTGAAACCAGACTCACAGTGTGGTCATATGGAGATGAAATGGAGAAACAATGAACGATTCCTCCTTCAAGTTTATCTGGGGGCAGATATTGATTAAGGAACACCAGCGCAGCACGTGATAGGCCGCATAAAACCTTTTGCTGGGAATGATCACTCATTAAGAGTGGAGGGAACAATGCAGAGATAATAGCCACTCCGGGTGGAGTGAAAGAGAGAGAGTGAGAGAGAGACAAATGGAGTTAAAAGAACAAAGCCTGTCTGAAAGATAAAGAGCCCCAGAGGGAAGAAAGAGGGAGACATTTGGAGACAGCGATGTGGAGCCGCCGGCCTACCGGAGCAGCGGAACTTCTTGCTCTTGATCTGTCCAATACGTTTGTTTGCAAGTCGGCGTGGGCTGGCGCAGCGAGCACCGCTGGTCTCAATGGGGTTGGAGCGCAGGTAGTCGGCCAGCCACTTCAGATTACAGTCACAGATGAATGGGTTCTGGGCAAGGTGACTGGATACAAAAGAGAGGGAGGGGGAGGGGGAGGAGTGGGTATAAAGGAAAGAGGGAAAGGAACACATGAGAACTGAGGGACGAATAATTTAGAAAAAAAGCAATGTTTTTATGTGTTAATAGGTGCACATGAACACCCTGGAGTCAGTGCAAGGAATATCATAATGAGTTTTTAAACTAGCAATAGCTTAATAATGTGACAAAAAAGTGAAACATTTACAGTAAAAAACATATTGGCTTCCTTGTCAAGACTTAGATTATAGAGTTAATATCACTCTCATGTTGCAGAAAGAAACAAGGATATTGTTTTATTGTTTATTGCACCAATGTGTACACTGTGAAGATGAAACTTTTAAACAGTAGCTAAGTTTAAAATAAAAGCTGGAAAATGTTGAAGAAGCTCACATCGCTAAGTCTGCGACAGAGCTGCGATAGGTAGCTGCTAGTTTGAAAATGTGCAAAGCTAGGCTAACTAGCTCCTCAATTTAGCTTTGTACTGGAACAGATATTGACAAACTGTACTCTAACACTGCTTTCAATAATGATGCCTTATGAATTATGTAGTCAATTTCAACAGACAGAAACTTTGAACATTTTGACATGTATTGTGTGTGTGTGTACATGAGCCAAGAGGAAAGCACCAGCCAACAGGTGTCTTGTTATCTTGCATGTGAGTCGACTATGTTTTGCAGAGTGTTTAGTGTAGGGTCTGACTTGATAACCGCTTGTGGTTTGACTTGTGTATTGGAGGAATTCATGTAGACAGAATTGGTGCTGCCTGGGTAACAGTGGTGGAAACACTGGGTGTGGTTGGTACTGTTCTTGATCTCGATCGGGCTGCAGAAGCTGAGTGTGCGTCCGTATTTATGTGAAGATGATAGATTTACTCTTCTCTCTGCCTCATGATCCCATTCCTGTGTTATTACACAGACCTGTGAGTAAACAACTCCTGTGTCGGCTCATGTTTTATGGTGACGGCTTGGTATGTGTCAGAGCGTGTACAGTGCAATGTTTATGTGTGTGTGTTGACTCACAGGGTCTGTATTGCTCGTAGTGAAGTGAAGGTGCCCTTGGCGAGGGTTTGGATCTTGTTGTCGTAGAGCGACAGCAGGGAGAGGTTCTGCAGGTCCTGGAAGGCGTTGGCGCGAACGCAGTGAATCTTGTTGGCATTCAGCAACCTGAGACAGGGGAGAAAAAAAAAGAGGGAGCAAGAAGGAGGAAAGAAGGAAAGGAGGGAGGGAAGCAGCCTGTCAGACTTTCTTTATGTATTCATACATTATGCATTCCATGCAGAAAACTGTGCACAGGTACAAAGTTTATTTGAAGGTTATGACTCTTTTACAGAGTGGGAGTTCAGGATGCCTGGTATTCAATGTGTGTCTGCAGAGTATCAGCACTGTGTGTGTGTTCTTACAGCAGTTGCAGGGCGTAGAGGCCGTCAAACACCCCCTTGGGCAGGTCGGTGATCTTATTTCCATACAGAACGCTGGAAAATCAAAACACAGACTTACTTTAAACACCCAATATGACAACCTAGCGGATATTTATGCACAATCTCAGCTCCAGGAGACTCACAGAGAGTTGAGGGAGCGCAGACCCTGGAAGGCATCGGGAGCAATCTCTGAGATCTGGTTGTTGCTCAGGTCTCTGCGTCAAAGAAACAAAACAAAGCCAAAGAATTAGTGTTGGAAATAAAACATTTTCCTTTCAAGGAAATACTGGTAGCTAAGAGAATGAGAAAAAAGTTTGTTTGTTTTTTTCCAGTTGCACCAAAGGTCAAGGAAAAGCCCTTTAAAATGATTTTAAGTAGTTTTAACATATTTAATTTAATTTATATATTATAATATAATAATATAATAATATAATATATAATTTAATATTTCATTCTGATAAATATATGATCTGTTAAATCAAACAATATCAGCAGCTAGAAGCCTATTTCTATATTTCTGCTGCCATGGGTCAAATTCCAACAAAGCTTTTTACCGAAAAAGCTTTTGTTTACAATATCCAGTCTTGCAGAAAGTGATTGTTAGCCAGTACTCAATGCCATCTTGGCGACACACTGATGTAAAGTCTCTGCTGGTTGATTAAAAGTGAAAAGGAAGCAAACTAAGTTTGAGCTGAATGAATAGAAGTTCCAGCTCTCTCAAATATTTGATGGAGCGTCCCTTAAAGGGATTTGATGAAATGAAGCGGATTTGAGTGTTGCAGCCAATCAAAACATTTACTTGTGTTATTTGTGGCCTATCGGGCAGCGGCAGTGAGTGTGTGTGAGTAAAAATGGGGTGCAGGGCTGAAATCCAAAGCGAAATACAGTAGACTGCCTCTGAACACAGCCTCTGTTAATAGGATCCACAGGCCTCTCCCCACAGGATAACCACTAAGCCTGTGTGTGTCTATGTGTTTATGTCTGTGTGTGTCTGTGTGAGTAAACGCAACATTAAATGAGGAACAGTGGGACAGAAAGAGAGAAAGACAGATGGAGAGGGAGAGTTAATGGAGTATGTGGACTGAGCTGCAGTCGACTGGATACCTTTGAAGGAAAATCATCATGTGGTGGAGCGGAGGGATATTTTCTCATTTGGGGGTAACAGTTAAATAAGGACCCATTTGTCTTCTCGCAAAGGACTGAGGTTTCCTGGAAGCGAAAACGCAGAGAAGGAGCCAACATCTGCACTGGTGTGTCTGTGAACGCAGACACTGGTGTGTTTGTGTGTGTGTGTGTGTGTGTGTGTGTGTGTGAGAGGGGTGTTAGAGCATCCCTGTCTTAAGAAGCAGTTCATGTGTAGGTCATCCAAACCTGGACAAGGTGACAGAGAATGTGTGTGGTTGGCATTTAAAGGGAGAGGAGGACACGTAGGGTCAGAGGAGGCATTGCACACATAGCTGCACACACCACAAATAAACAAACAAATACACAACAGCCTATATATAACTTTTACTTACCAACCATGTCTTATTATTCTATCTTCTGGACACAATATGGCAGACGAACTTACCAGTAAGTCTAAAACATACATTTCAACATCTGTAGAGCCTAACCCGGGGGACTAGCCATATTCATTATGATGTATCCATGCTGTCTACGCACACTGTGTACTGAGGCTGTTGGACCCAGGACACGCTCGCTGGGCCGCTGAGGGCACACAGCCAGCTGAATCAACAGAAGCACTGCGGGTCAGCACAGACATGCGGCCACGCATTGTTGTTTCTAAATGCAGAATCGGCAGCAGAAACAGTAGCGGGTCATGTGTGTTTGGAGGGGCCAGATGGGGGAGAGCAACACGCTCTCACAGCTGTTAAATATGGTTTGTTTATGTTCTATAAATATTAAATGAAAGGGGGTAACCTTTCTTCCCTCATATTATCGTAAACCTCTTCAGTTTCTGGCTGAGGTTGGAGGAGTTAAGCTTCAGACGATTCAAATTTCTCTTCACTTACTAAAACTTTGCCTTTGCCTAATTGCCTCCACAAAGTAAAAGTTGTACATTTAATAAAAACAATTCAGTTATTTTTTGTGAAAGCCAATCATGCATTACTGATTTACTTGTGACCTTAAGGTCAGGAGCACTGCAGTGAGATAGCAGCTCAATGCAGGTTAAGGTTGGTTCATATTTGATTGACGTTTTATCAAGAAGTAAGATAATTCTTTGGCCCATTCTGATTTGCTGACCTGCTGATCTTTCTTTAAAGAACTATAATTCACAACAAAAATAAACTTTTTACAATTTTTCTTTTATGGAAATTCAATTACCGTATTTGTTCATAATTAAACCTGACTGTTATTTAGGCTTACTGTTTATTAATAAAAATCTTCCAATCTTAACAGGGTTACATGAGCATCTCTCATTCTTATGTAAAATAAAACCTGCATTCTCCCTGACTCCTGAAGGAATTAAGAATTACCCGACTAATGGCTACTTTTGGTGACTATTTCATGAGGCTAGTGCTTTCAGTCTCTTACCTGTCTGCTTCTATCTTTCTCGCTGCCTCAGTGAATGATACTTGAGTTGTTTCTACAAAGAGTTTTGATCTAGTTTTGGATCCGTTCATTATCAATATGCAATCATTTAAAAATATTTCCTGCAATGTCTCACGGATGGTCAAACTTTTTAAGTGCACACCCAGGTGTTGCTCACATAAGTGTCCAACTATAACCAAAGAATATTATGGGAATATTCATTGAATATTATTTTCATGTACTGAGCTCCCCCAGCAGCCTGGCACAGAAACCAGCTGGTCAACAATCACGAGTCAAACAGGCTAAAGATGGGCCGGTCAATCAGTGCACCTCTACTTTTATTTATTCAACATAGGGCTCATACCTAGAGTCTAATCATTCACATTCTCTGGGTTCATACAGTGACATAAAAAGGAAAAATAAATATGAATTTAAAGACCAGGGTTAGAGAAGACACGATAGGACAGCAGAAGTTGCATTAAGCTCAATTTCTGTCAACATGAGGCAAACTTTTTAATATTTGGAATATGCTGAATCTGCTAAACTGCAACTCAATCTGGCTATGTCTATGTCATCATCACTGTAATTGTAATATTTTCTATAACACCCCTGAAGTTTGCCTTTAAACTGATTAAAGTAGTGGCCGTACAAAGTTAATACTTGTGAGGTCTAAGATTTTGGTTCACAGATTTGAAACTAAAAAAATGTGTAACTTTTTTTGTAGGAAGAGATATTAATTTCCCTTTAGATTTCGCCTGCAGCTGCTTCGGTTGTCGTGTGCTCTGTTTTCACCTCATGTGAACTCCTAACTGTCCCTGGAGTTGGATGATAAAACTGTGAGGAATCCTTTAAAAAGGGCAGAGAAAAACTCCCTGACCTTCCGTTTCCTCCGTCTCTCCCTGATGGCTATGTCGGTCAGGCTGGGTGGTGTTGGAGTTGTGGGTTTGGCTGATTTGGTGTGTGTGCTGGCTATGTGACCGGACAGCTGGCTGGATGGGTAAAAACAAAGTCTCAACTACCAGCCGTTCACTCCCAGAGAGAGCGGAGCCTCAGTCTTGGTCCCAGCACATCGTCCCAGCCGCAGTTTACAGTTAGCCAACACAGGAACAACACAGACTGGACACAACAGCAGCCAGGGGAATACCAGTGTGTGCAGCAATGGAATATGAGAGCTGTTATTATGCACATGTAGCATCTGAGTGCTTGGTTTCCATGCCACTCCAAAAGTCTGAGAACAAGATTCTCTTCTTTAGGCACAGACAAAATAAATACTTCATGCTCCTTAAAAGTGGAACGAGGAGACCTCAACTTCTTGTTCTCATCTGTATTATTTAGCCCTGAGGTGTGTGTGTGTGTGTGTGTGTGTGTGTGTGTGTGTGTGTGTGTGTGTGTGTGTGTGTGTGTGTGTGTGTGTGTGCTGTACTTACATCCTACGCAGCTTCTTGTAGGGAGAGAAGGCTCCAGGAGGAACGGACTTAATCCCATTTTGCTCCAGACGTCTAGAGAAAAAGAGAGGACAGGAGAGGAGATATAATCAGTTAACCAAACAATAGACTCCTCCATAGCAACAGAGCATAGTAATCCTACCATTACCTCTGACCCCTTGTGATTGGCCTGATTATATTAGCGGAGAGATCTTTTCCCCAGTTGTAATCGGTCCAGGCGCATCGGAGTCATAACATCCTCAGAACTAATAAACAATCTGAATACTGAAGTGCTTTGGAAAAAGGGCTGCAGGGGGGAAATGTCTCAGCGTGTTGGAAGGTGTGAAAGCCTTAAACTTAAAGTCCTATTTCTTCTCACTAAAACAATTACAGTGTCCAGCACTTATGTTCTCATACAAGTTCCTGAAATCAATAATGATCTCACTTATACTTGGTAAATCTGTCTCTATATCCTTTGGGTTTCTGCAAAGTACACACCGAAACATACGCAGTGTTATGAATATTGTTTTATTTTTTTTAGTTTATGTTTTCCTGTGAGACCGAAGTGGAGATGACAAAGAAAAACTGTCAAAGTACAAGGTGGATACCCAGTCAGACATTTAGAAAAAAAACACAGTCACAGACTCTAATCAGTCTCAGATGGCTTTGGGGAAACAGACATCTCTAAACCCCATTAGTGTGGGCATGCATGTCTGTGTCTGCTGCAGGCCGACTGCTGCTGCTCAGGACCCGGCTCAGTCCCAGACCTATTCCCTGATGTGGCTGGCAGAGGGCTGTTTATCTGCAGGTCAGTTCACAGCTTTTAAAAGTGTCCTTAACAAGGCTTAGCGGGGCCCGGAGGGAGCCAGCTGTGGGCCTGTCTGCTTGTCCTACCAGGCTGCAGAACAGGAGGCAGCAGCGACGTCAGAATCTAAAGATCATTAAAGTCTTTTTTTTTTTGTCACCGCAGGAAAATAAGAAAAATTCAAAAATCTTCAAAACTTCTTAGCAGACAGAATCGTGTTGATAGATTTAAGCATCTAATTATGTGGGACCATTATCATATGATTTAATTATATACAGTAATTAGAGACATTATGAATTCATTACATGCCTTTCAGCCCCCTGCATTGCTGTGTTGATGGTTCTTAATTGGGAGTGAATGTTTTGTCTGACTTTAGAGATTCAACTTAATTGTCATTGCACAAGTGCAAGTGTGCAGTAACAGCCTCAGATATTGAAGAAGAAGAATACAAAAATCATTATGTACAGGATAAACAGCTGGGGAGAGTATGAATAACTATGGCTCCATGTACGGTATATAATAACCACAGCCCTCAACACTTTTATGTTTCCAGATTTATTAATCAGAGACTTCACCGGAGCCAAACAGCCTTCAATCAAAATCAGCCTTCAGCCTTGAATTTCCACTAGAAAAATGTGAAAAGTAGTCCCTTCTTGTCTTTGGCATCAGAAGCTCAGTCTGTAGGGACTTTGCTTCGGAACCCAAACTGCTAGGGGGCGATCGTCTATGTGCGGCACCCTCACTCTGACGTTTTCTCATTAACGCATGTCCATAGGATCCTGTTTGTGTGTGTTGATTTCGGACCTATGTGTGTATCATATTTGTGATAATGTCCCCATTGGGCATTAATAAGTATATCTTCTTCTTCTTACATAATAAAGCTCTGTTGTGTTCCTCCTTTTCTTTACATCTTTAATATTCTCAAAAGTCTTTCCATTGACTGATTGTGTTTTTCAATGTAAGAGTTCCTTTCTTTTGAAGTGCTACACAAATAAAGTTATTATTAATGGAGGCATGAGCCTGTTTGTGATGAGAAGAGGACATCATCTTAAGATCTTTAAAAAACTTTGGCATACTGAATGTTGTTGATGGATTCAACCATCTGAATGATGTGATTTATTTGAGGAAAACTTGATGATGATGATCTTCAATAACAGACATTATAAATTTACAACATGCCTCTAAGGCCTCCTGTGTGTCGCTTTTATGTCACTTGATGGGCGGGGCTTCATGTTTTGTCAGCCATAAGCCACAACCACTTAACGGCTTTCAATCAGGAATCTTTCTCTATCAAAGAGTTGTTATGTTTGTGGCGCAATATAGGATCTATGACATTGGTATGAGGCATAAGCCTGCACCAAGTGTGGAAGTCCAGTTCCTTTAAAATAACAAAAAGATTATTTCAGTACTTTTGGTCAATACAGGGAAACGAGGAATCTTTAAATCTCCAAAACACCTTAGCAAAAAAAAAATTGTTGCTGATAGAATCAACCCTCTAGTTTTAGTGATTTATTGAGGGATAATTTGCATATATTGTAGAAAATCAATTAGAAACATATCAAATTACTGCATTCCTCTAAAGCCCCCCCAGCTCCACAGCTGCTTCTATGTCTCTTCATGGGGGGTGATTGTGCTAACAGACAACCTTTTATTTATGTAATTTCATATTGTGGGACCCTTTCCCCATGTTTAATTATTTAATTATAGTCTTTCCATATTTATTTCATGCCATGCATTGCTGTTTTTGTCTCTTCATGGGGGGTGAAAGTTTTGTTGAAACATTAGCCACAGCCACTTTACAGTTTCCAAATTTTTCAATCAGGTCTCTTTCCCCCCTTCAAAGCAGTGGCCTAAATTTTGTGGAGCATTATAGGAGCGTAATTGACATTCCCAGGATAGCAGTGATTCCAGACCACAGATTCCTGCGGCTGACATGCTCTCTCAGTCTGTTTTTGTCTGCCTGTCCCAATGTGTCCGCGGGTTTACAGCAGAGTGACAGCGCTGTGGTTCCTCTGCCCTCACCATGCCGCAGAGCGGTGGGCCAAGTGGCTTTAGCGACTTCTCTCATCAACCAGTCTGTGTGACTGGTCCAAACTAGTCTGGCTCTCTGCATGCTGTTTGTGCGTACACGCCAACCAGACATGGGAAGTTATGGAGTACAACTTCTTGGTTACTGTTAAATTTTGCCATCCATGAATAATTTCTCTTTTTACTTTTACCCTTCAAACAAAGATACCTGGACTTTTTCCTCTAACATTTTCAAAAACAGGCTTGTTGCTTTATTCTTTTATGCATTTGAAGGGAATTATCCATTTTGTTGTGTCATTTCTTTCTAACATAAAGACTGACTAGAAGCCTAGTTGATAGGACTGAAATAAAAAAAAGATGATTCCCTGTTGTATATCTATCAATGCTGATCATCCGTGACAGAACGTCATAAAAGAGAAACAAAGCACAAAAGATGGAAACTCAACCGCATGAAAGAGGCATTTAGTTGACGCAATATCCATTACAGTTATGAGAACTTGTAGCTACACAGATTAAAACCAGCAGCCACCTCTTTTATCAAAGACCTGACTCAACTCCACCGCCTTGTCTGTTACTAGATTGACAACGAATTATGTTGAGTCAGCACTTCCAGTGTGATGGCTGCTATCGACTGGCTTCAGAACACCTCTTCAGAAGTGGATGAGGTCAATGAGACTAAATGCATGTTTTATACGTTATACAGCGTATGGAAGAAGTAAACCATGAGAGTGACGATACCTGCAGATTCAGAAAGACAATCTGTCGGATTGATTTGTATGTTAGAGCAAAGTAAATGTTGCTTTTTGATTGTTTTTAATTTCATTTAAAGTTAGTATATTGGTTTTTAATGTAATTTGAAGTTATAACGGTTTCAGTGTTTTTGTTTTTTCAAATCTGGTGGGAGGTTAAGTTAGCTTTTCACAGAATCAGATGATAGGGCTACTTTAATGGAATGCATTTTAAAGCCTGTATTTTTCCAGTTGTACTTCTGCAGAAAAATGAAATCAGAACTTGTACAACAAAAAGCTTCTTTTTTTTTTACACAATAATCTGTTCTCATTCTTCAGTTAAGAATGTGCTCTGTACTCTGGTGTGTGTCAGCATATAACAAAACCCTCTGAGCCAGACAAGGAGACACAAAGCCGTGTGGCAACTTTCTGTCGCTCCACGCAGATCGATATGGCAAGCGACTTAATCCCTTCAATCTACAAAGGATCTGCTCTGTCCAATCGACAGAGAGAAAGAGAAACAATCTCAGAGTCGGCAATCAATGGTTCCAATCCAAATTGTCCAACTGAACATTTGTATGTGTGTGTGTATTTCTGCGTGTGTGTCTGAGCTGGTGTTTGTGTCGGCCCAATCAATGCTTTTTCATCCTTTTCATTAGGGCCTGGGCATGGTTTTCATTAAGGGGAAACACATAATGCCTTTGGGTATTCACCCGGCGAGTGCGTGAGTCAGAAATGGATGGCAGGACCGCCGTAGCAGCAGATGAAAGGCAGGGGGGGATTTTTATGGCAGAGTTCAGATATTGCAGACAGAGACTACGGTGCATAATAATCTGTTGTGGTAGTGTTTAGCCTAACTGAGCCTGGCCTCACAAGAGAAGGAGCAGTGCCGAAAGCAGCAGCCATAAACACAACACTGGCATTCATTAGGGGAGAGCGGGGCAGAGAGGTTGCAGGTCTCCGATTTGTTCATAATGAGAGCAGCATGTGTGTGTTTGTGTGTACGCAAGTTTCCCAGTGCCTCATTAACAAGGCATTAGGTTGGCCTTGATACCCAGCAGCCTGCCTTGCTGTAATTGAAACTGATTTTATAATGAACTTCAAGTACAGATCAAATCTGCTGCATTAAATTACTGAGAGGAATCCCCCCCCCCCTTTACGTTTTTTTTATTCCTCCTCTGCTGATCTGTCTCCTTCAACCCGCCTGTGGTGAATTGGCAAGCCCAGATAGAGCAAGAGAAATGTGGAGGAAGAAAAAAAAACAAGAGAGGAGGAGTTAAAGTGGCGTTGTGGGAATATAACCTGCAAGGTCAGGCTCTGATGGGCAGGCCAGAAGAATGTGCATGATATAAGCTAGTGTGTTCGACCCCGGTCTTGTAAAAGATGAATCAGAACAGAGGAAAATTTATAAGCAGGACACAGTTAAGCACCAATTAGAAGTGAAGGGCAGGGAGACTTTTAAAATGCCATAACTCATTTGCTGTGCAGACAGAATCTACTGTCTATAAAATCCTGTGCACGGCAGAGCGATCTTTCAGCAGCTCTCCCAGCAGTGCTGCCCGCTGGTTATTGAGCTCATAGATCAGATCAGACCCTCAGTGCTTCCCAACGTACAAAACATTTCAACTGGAGGGCATGTTGAAGAAATGAACAAACCGTAAGGAAGGGCAAAAACTGAGATACAAATGTTAAATTGTTAACATCTTAAAAGTCAATTTATGGCCGTTTTCATGCACTCTTGAAAATGTCGAGAACATTTCAGACAGCTTATCCCGGAAATCTTCCTGAGTTGCTTGATTACATGTACCTCAAGCTTTCCCTGATGGATTTCGGGGGTCGAGGTGAGGTGTGGTGGGGGGTGTTCTCAGGAGAAAGTCTGACACTACAATGGCAGGTTTTGCCTTTATATCAATGCTAAATGTAATTGGACGAATTCAAAGTACAAACACAGAGGATAAAAGCACCTACTGGGGAGCTGAAAACATAATGAAGCAGTTCTGTTATGTACATGTAGATTGCATCATTCCCAGGATATAATGCCATCAAACCTGTCCGCTTGCTCACAGTGACTTTTTCCATAAATATGTCCTGCTGCGTTCAGATTTTGGCTCACCTTGCAAACACTTAACAGGGAGGCTGTTGGCAAGAAGTTAGGGTAGAGTCACGGTGAAACATTTGGCTTTTTGTGATCACAAATCCAGCTCACCCTGAGAGTTTCTGGAAAGTATCAGGAGTTTTGTGCATGTGTGAATAGGGCTTCTGGTATTGAAGACAACTTTAAACAGTAATGAAACAGAGTTAGATACGTAAGTAAATGCGACCTTCAGGAATGGGATTGGTTGTTTCAATGTAGTTATTTCTGCTGCCTGTAACCACAGCCTTCAGCTTGGTGTCAGCAAAGACTTTTACACTGCCTTTGTATACAACTTTCAAGGCAATGATTCACAGTGAGGCATTTGTTTAAATAAAACAGGAAGACATTTTTTGTCAGAAAAGACAGCTAATGTACTGTATGTCCAAGACAAGATCAAGAGATGTCAAGATGTACCGCTTTGAGCACAGGGATCACCAAAAGGAAAGAAAAACCTAAAAGGTTCTTATACTGTAGTAGCGTTAAACTGTTTCTTGGGTGGTCATTCAATCAGACAAGAACATACAGAAGTGGGAAGTGCAAATCCAAATTAGGAAACTGAGCACAGCACAGCACAGCCCTAGAAATGGGTCAGGGTTGTTGGGGAACATGGGATCTGTGACTTCCATGCTAGCTGGGTATTTATAAACAGACCCCATGGGGAGCAGGAGACCTAGAAACTTGCTGTGTCCTCCCAATCACACACATGCTCCTTGGTAGAACATGCAATGCCACCGCTGGTTTTCTCCCTCCATCCTTCCCCTTTTCTCACAATGCATAAATTACGATGTTTCTGTCCAATATTATGCAGACTTCTGCCATGGCATAAAACCCCAGATAAAGAGAGCACTACTTTGAAAAGTCTAGTCATGCATTCCTGGGAATTACAATAGGCTGATAGCATGTGGGCCGTAAACAGTTAATGCCCAGACAGATGTTTGAGGACTGATTAACTAAGGGAGGGATGTCAGCAGAGCGCTCACATGCGGTTCACAGCCATCTGAGCTGATAAGAGCATGCAGTCACAGTCTGAAGTCTGCCCCGTGTCTGCATGTGTGTCTCTTAGTGTAGTGCCAATGGATGGATGTCTCCCTGCTGGGTGATGCACGGTGAGAAAAAGCAAGCTAGAGCAGCATATGTACATAAAACATGCATGCTTGAATCTCACAGCCTTGTTAAACCCCTGTATGAGCATTCACAGACACATGAGGAAACCTATACGCAGCCTTAATGTGCATATGCAAACAAATGCCCTGTGGTGCTTTTCTTCAAAGAACATTGCAGGTGTGGATGTTGTGTTTATTAACATTTTTCTACTTCTGACTGAGAATTATTTACTTGAAATGACAACTGATGTTTCAGAGGTTAACATATATATATATATATATATATATATATATATATTACTTTTGCATTTCAACTTTCTGCAATTTTATTTTACATCATCCAATTGATAAATGCAATTAGATGCATTTGGGTGACTTAACACAAGTGTTGTTTGACAACATCAAGTTTGGATGGGAAGTGCAAATAGAAAAAATAATTCTGTCCATGTATTTTTAACATTCAATTATTTTTAAACTAAGATACAAGTTGCATCTTCTTTGACTTGCATTGCTTGTGCTAAAAGTAAATGTGTGTAAATGTTATTCTAATCAACACTGAGTTTGCAGATAAAACAACCCTACATGAGGTATATTTGTTATGTACCCACAGCTGCTTCACAGTTAGAAGGTGTAGAAATGTATCACATGCAATATGAACATCTTCACATACTTTATCTCTCATTATTCCTGCAGTTATCCTGCCCATGTTCCCTTGCTTGTTCATTGTATGTCCTCTTGCAGCTCTCATATCATAGAAATTATTTCAGCATAAAAAAAATATAGGAGTCAGAACAAAGAACTGACCCAGAGAGAGAGCCAAGATCATATTTTAAATAACTGAGGAAGATATCAGTCTGACTATGAATGTAACATAAAACTGCAGCATCTCTAAGTTGTTGGTTAAAGTGCCTGAGAAGGTGACATTAATGGTATTGAGCTTACATTTCAGCCATGGTGTCTGGCAGGTTGGCTGGGATGGCAGTGAGACCTTTCCCTCTACAGTCCACGATGTTGTTACTGCAGGTGCACATGGCCGGGCAGGAGCCTCCTCCGATGCTGCACGGCTGCAAGTTGGAAGAGTCCTGGTGACCTGCAGTGAAAAAAAAAAAACACACTTGAGAGAGGAAACAGGAGGAAGTATGATTTAAAGAGAGGGATATTCAGCTCCAACAGGTGTGTGAGCACAGGTGGATTTGTTTGGTTTCAGCATGACTCTAAGCAGGATTACAGGGTGAGATTGTTGGCCGGAGGATTTATGCGGTGACATGGAGCTGCTCCTGCACTCATGTGGAGCTCAAACTCTTCCGCTGCTGTTCCTGTTGTCAAACCTCTGTGCTTTATAAAGCGAATTGCAAATGAGCACTCATTCCCAGGGATGTTTTTGACATTGAGGAAAAGAAATGAAACATCCTGCTCCTGAATTTATTGTACAGCCTTGAGAATCGATGGGCAAGAAAGTAGGTTATCTATCAAAGGAGCACCACAGTATATTGAAGGGAGAAGAAGGACATGAATAATAGAGTTGGGGTTGGCGATTGAAGGCCTCCCAATAACATCCATTGATCTCTCTGCAAATGTTCCTCCTGAGTCTGCGATCTCTGGGTGGAATTGGTGCCATTCTGCACATTCAGCGTTACAGCCCCCACCTCTTCACTTCCATTTGTTCTAAAACACTTCAACTTTTCAATTTGCATACAGAGCACACAACCCATCACGCTGTCTCTAGATACCTGTTCAAATAGCTGCGGCACTGTCAACGATACGGTGAAGAGCGGGCGCTCACATTACCAGGACGGCATTTTCGGTGTGTGTGTGTGTGTGTACAAGATGTGTGCATGTAAGCCTAACCCAGATAAAATGAATAAAACAGACTTTAAAATGGCCTCATTTACACAGCATTACTAATCCGGGTTTCAAACCATGAATATTTGATGACCTTCCTATCTATCGCTCAGCTTGTGTGGAAAATGTTGGCAAGCGAGAGAGTGAAGAGGGGGGAGAAGAAGACAGAGTGAGTGATGGTGAGAGTCGGTGACAGAGAAAGCACAGTCTTTTAAAAACTCCACTCCCTAAAACAGGAAGAAAGATGGCTGCCAAACATTTTGCTTTACCATTAAATTACTGGCTACAGCTCTGGGAACATTTAGCTAAAACGAGATGTTTAAGGTTATGGCTTCAAGCATCCGGCCAATGACAATCAATCACCTGAGGATGCTTTGACACATCTGGGAATAAGGTAAACACAACAAATGGCACAAAAAAAAAAAAAAAAGCGTGAATCAACTCCCGCTCCACACTCGCTTCAACCCACATGATGTGAGGCTCTGTGATCTGGGATTGCGGAGCTTTGACAGATCTGGGATCAGGTGTGGGGCAGAGGAAAAACTCCCTTCTGATCTAACATGGCATATTTGACAGGTCTGGGATCAGGGAGAGTGCAGAGCACAGCTGGAGCGGCCTTAACAATGACAGCTCTCTGACAGGTATACTTGAGGTGAGGCTGTTTGATGTGCGCCCGTCCCCCTGTTCCTTCCCAGTGCTGTTTTCCCCATTATCTTATTCCCATCGGCCCTCTCTACCACCCTTTTCCCATCCCACGTCCCTTCTTCTATTTTCTTTCACCTTCCTATCACTCTCTCCTCTCCTCCAGCTGCTTTCTCTCACTGCTCTTAGCGTCCTGATATTCAGCCTTTTCGCTCCCATATCTCTGCCAATGACTGTCACCGAACCCATAACCTCCTGTCCATTTCTCTCACAAGTCTTTACATTTAACCTCACTCCGCCTCATTTCTCTCATCATTATTTCAGAGTGTTATCCCTGGCGTCTTCTCATTTCTCTCTTTCCTCATATTCCCTTTCAGCACAACAGTTGGCCTCACCGTTTCTTTCCGTATTTTCCCTCTTTGTACAGTCATCTTTCCCTGTTTCCCACTACAGGACTCATATTTTATTTCAGCCCTCAAGCAACTTATTACTCATAGCTCATTTCAAACATAATATTTTGACTTCATTTATTATGCCTTTGGAGCATTATTCACCACAATAGTCATTCATTTTCTGTCATATAATCCTAAATTGGCATAAGTGGCCTCTTAGTTTCAGTTCCCTCTTGAAATTAATCAAGAGCAGCAAAGAGGGTTTACATGGACTTGTTTTGGTGGATAAATTCACAGTAGAGAGGATTCTGACAAACAACGCCCCTCTATCAAAGCTAGACCAAAGGATTTTGAGCTATTTGGATAAAAATGGGTTGCTGCAGATACTTGGGAAAAGCCTGATTTAAC
Source organism: Labrus bergylta (assembly GCF_963930695.1). Classification (NCBI taxonomy): domain Eukaryota; kingdom Metazoa; phylum Chordata; class Actinopteri; order Labriformes; family Labridae; genus Labrus; species Labrus bergylta. Next base: position 24,463,802 of record NC_089204.1, read on the forward strand.
AAAATGAGGAAAGAATAAGAGATTTTTACTAAGAACTTGAATCCTGCTGTTCACATTTTGTTTGATCAATTTGTGGTGAGAAAAGCTCAGAAACAGCTCAGGGTCGGAGAAAGTCGAAATGGAGAGGGAACCAGAATGAGCTGCTGGTTGTGAGTTAATATTAAAAGTGTTTGCCCTCGAAACATAACTTTAAAATTATATTTTTACCCAGAGTTTAAATTATGAGCCTCGGATACTAAGTAAATATTCATTGCTTTTGAGAAATGAAATAATGAGCCCCAGATTTGGGCTTTGGACTGTTCAACTTGAGGTGATTTTCAGTTTTCTGGCAGATGAATTGCAGGAAAAATGTAATTGCAGTTAAAGTGTCAAAAGTGAGAAAAAAATACAAAATGCTGATGCTTTCCAGCCACACAATTAAGACTAATAGTCTTTGAGTCATGATGCCTGGAGTGTTGGAGAATTTCATGATATTTTCGGACGACTAAATCACATTGTACCCAATTGTGTTCTTTCTGCCTCTTTTCTCTTTTTCTTCTTCTCTTCCGTCACAGCAGCACCCCACCCCAAACCCCTCGCAGGTGGCCTGGCCTGGTCACAGCACAAACTACACACACAACCGCACAGCACAACGGAAATAAAGGAAGAAAGAAAGGAAGAAAGAAAGAAAGAAAGAAAGAAAGAAGTTTGTGTGTGTGTGTATGTGTGGGTGCTAGAAAGCCAGTCCCTAATGAGGCCTTCACTGGGAGTTCAAGCTCTGGTCGTTCATTCACTAGAGACAAAAATGGGAGAATGTATTTGTGTATGTATTTACTGAGAGGCAGGAAACAGCAAAATATATTGTCTTCTCAGTTTTTTATGTCTTGCCCCAACAGTGTGATCATTCTTATAATAAAACCAACTACCCCATCAAAATTCTTATAAAGTGGAAATTGATCTCAGCATGCAAAATCTTAACTTTTCTGTTTCGGTATCCTACAAGTCCCCAAAGTTTCCCTGGGAGCCCCTTTCAAACTGGAACTGTTACACTCCCACGCTTTGACTTTCTTTCCCTGGGCGATGAATAGTTAATGATCTGTGCTGTCACGCCGTATGGCTGTGTAAAAATCACAACCCATGAAGAGAGGGAGAGAGACACACCCACAAACACACAAACGTAGACACAAACAGCCCTCGCAGCTGGTGTTGCGAGTGAGATGGCCTTGTGAGGGAGTAAAGTTCTCATGCTGTTTTCCCATTGTCCTGATATGATAACCTACCACGCCCACTCCCACATGCTCTTTTTGTCTCTCTTACACACATCAGGAGAGAAACAGTGAGTTCAAAGATAAATAATCCTCTATGTGAGGAGGTGAGAGGTCCTGAATAATAAGGACGACTGAGGTAGAGGGGTATTGTAGTGTGTGTTTGATATGTCAGGGCATTTTTCCTGGCTCCGCCGCTATCTCCTGGAAGCTGGAGACACATGAAAGGGGCCAGAGGAGAGCCGTGGGGTTGCCCCGGGGGCAGAGGAGCTGTCAGGTGGCTGCCAGGTGAATGCACTAACACAAAAACACACAATGCTGGAGGAGGGGCTGGCTCGGACAGGGGGCTTGATTTGATCAAAGAACTATGTATGCAACAAAAAGGTTGCAATTTCCTCACCTCTTTAGATGTTTCAAAACTAGCTTTGCTTTGTGCTGTCCATTTAAATGACTAAATGAACAATATGCAACATGAAATTAAATGTTCTTGTGGTATCTCTGTTCTAAAGCTTGCCGACTGTAACTCCGCAAATCTTACCTGAGCAGCTGAATTCGTGTTTCTGCACCTCTGCCACGTTGAGTCCTCTGAGCTCAGTCGGGGAAGTGCACTGGGTAAATAGACCGATTGTTGGCCTCTGTCTGAGCCACTGTGCCAACCAGGCAAGGTGACAGTCACAGTTCAGATTGTTGGAGTGGAGACGGCTGCAAAAAGAGAGAGCAAGAAAATCAACGTTCAAGCTTTTAAAGATCAACTCTGCCTTTCCTGCTATCTAAAACACCACCAGCTGGAGACACAAATAGCATAAAAAGTGTCTATTCTTTCCTAGAGCTCATCACATTGAATCCCTGGGGCGAAACTCACTAAATGATACGCTACATGGATGATTGTAAATGGCACATACTAAAAAAGGGGAACACTAAAGAGGCCTTTTCTAAACCCAATTTCTCCAAACAAGGCATTCCTGGAATGCTGCGTTTTTCCAGAATAGCTCCTGCTGTGGTGCGGTGGACCTCTGGAGCACGTATGTTAGCTTGCAAACCCATTTGCACAGTCACATAGTGTACAAACAAACAAAGAATGCTATATAATAATACCCCACTGGGAGCGAGGAAGCCCAAAAATCCACCACAAGAACAGCAGAGTCACGGCTCTGAGTTTCAGCAGGCGTAATTGTTTTAATTTGTACATAATCTTAGATTTAGTAAGCACATACAATGCACAATACACAATAGGCTTCTGGCGCTATTTGTGTCTTTCTGGGCCAGTTGTTGTAGTGTGTGCTTTAGATGGAGGGGATAATGGCCTCTGGCGTTGCTACAGACCCTTCTGTGGTGCTCTGTGGTTATGGCTGCCTCCCAACACTGCCTGGAACGACCGAATCTATCTGCTCTCATAGAGATCATGAGACTTCAGCACTTTCTTTTCTTTGAGTGCATAAATGTGGGATTAAAGTTGTTCAGATACTGATACCAGTACTGGAAATGAAAATGTGGGATCTGCATCGGCTAGTATGCTAGTCTATGGATTGATCCAATGCAATAATTTATTGGCCTTAAAAAAAAACTTCTTTTGAAAATAAATAAATTCTTCTTCATCCCTTCACACCAGTACCCTTCGCAGCGAGTTGCACTGTGCTTCCACAATAGATTTGGCTGCCAAGACATTGAAGTGAAGAAGAAACCAATTTCAGGAAAAATACCATGAGAAGATATCAAAATCCAATAATGGTGCAGTGCTTGATGGTCAGATTGCCTCATTGGCTGTCCAACTTATTGATACAGGATTCCAACTTACAAGGTTCGAAGCTTGGGCATGTGATTGAAGCTAGAGACGGGGATGCTGCTGATGTTGTTGTTGTTTAATGTTCTGTGAAAAGAAAAGAGGGAACAAAGTCACATCATCAGCATAGCGGAGAAATCTTTCAAAACATATACTTCCGTAAGAGTTTTGTTGTGCCCTTTCTCTTCCGTGCCCTCTTTATGATTCATCCCCCATCTCCCATTCTCTTCGTCTCTCTTTGTGGCATCCCGCTGGGAATGTAACACCTCATTCAACACAGATGGGAAGCCCTCACACCGCCCACGCACACATACAGTCAGGCATGCAAATATACACATATTCACGCACATACTAGCATGATCTTGTAGTTCAAGAAGCACACAGAGCACACACACACTTGCACACCCACACACTTCTGACACACCCTCGAACCCTAGGCATCAGCTGCAGTGAGAGAATCAGGTCATTTCAATCAGCCTAATAACCCTTTACCATATTTCAACCTGCTCCCCCTTTTTAGCACAACCTGTCCTCCCCCTCCATAAAACCTTTACATACAGAACCCATCAAAAATCCCCCCCTACCCTCTTACACCATTATGACAACCCTATCACTACATCTGCAATCCATCCACGCCATGAAAGCAGCCTTTAATGGCTTTTTTTTGATTCCCCACCCCCTAAAAAACCCAACAAATACAAAACAGTCTTTCACGGTAGAAATAACGAGACTGTCAAAGTGCCTTTGTCCCCCAGCATGCACTGCTAGTCGACATTGTTTCAGGTGAAGAGGCCTGTGATTATGATTTTTGACAGGGGATGATTAATTGAATGTTTATAAAAACTCTATGAGCATAGCCTCCAATGCATCCAGGGTGGAATGCTCACTTAAATGGGATTTTTGATCCAGGATGGTTGGAGCTCTGTTGTCAGCTGGGAGCTCGCCCAGGGGTGTGTGTGGTGTAGATGGAGGTGGAGGAGTGGGTGTGTTAATGTGATGGAGGGGAACGTTGCTGTCAACTGTGTGGAACAATGAGTTAATGGAGCTTGGTCTCCGTGATGCAGGCCCCCCTCATGAGGCCCACTGGGGGTATTTTGGCATAATAACCAGGGCCATACTAATTAAAGCTCTGCACTCTGTGTATACATTAGTTATGGTTATCAGCAGGGAAAAACAATATCTTAATTTAACTAAGTGGTTAAATGGAATTACACAGAGTAGGGTAGCATAATTTCAGATACTTACAGCACTTCCAAGCCTCTCAAAGCTCTGAATGCTCCATCCTCGATACAGCTGATGTGGTTTTTATCTAGCTGCCTATGAAAAACAAAGAAGAGAGAGAGAGTTACTTTGTAATCCAAGACACATACACAATCTTTCTGTCTCCCTGTGGGGTAGTTGTAATCATCGATACAGCAAGTAGGACACTGATGGACTATGGTAAATCAATACTGGTTTAGTCATCTCAGCTCATGTAACTCCTAGAGGAGCAGAGGGGGGTGATACTGAATGTTTATCTGCATTAACGCACCTCATAAATCTGTGTGTGAATGTGCATATTATCTGGTATGATATCAATCTCAGTTGCTACAAGCCATCTTCAGGGAGCTGCTAGTGTGTTCTAGGTAGTAAGTTCCTTTAATCAGAGTTACAGACAATTCACTGAAGATGCATACACACCAAGATGCAGGATTTACATTTAGCAATGGACATTTGGTCAGCCGGATAAATATTTTCTATTATTTGTCATGTTATTTGATATTATGTCAGCAGTCTTTATTGTTTGGTGGCATTCTACAGACCAGCTAATAATGAATGAGGTAAATAATTGTTGCTTGGTCACATTAGTATCCTTCCATACTCGTAACCAGAAGTACTTACAGGTTTTTAATGTCTGTAGCTCCTCTGAATGCTTTTCTGGGGATGGACTGGATGGAGTTCTCACTCAGATCTCTGTAGAGACAAAAAGAAGGCACTGGTTACACACACATTAGCCTCAAGGATGGCTTAGTTTGGTTCAGCAGGGTGTGTACTCTTTGATAAAGTACCCTTTTATAGAAGCAAAATTAACACGTTTCAACAATTTCCCATGTTGACTTTGGATTTCCAGTGTTTAAAGCGTGCTTTTCAACCAGCAGACCTCACACTCTATCCAGTGTCACTCCCTCTTTGACCACACTCATCGGTGCAGAACAGAGAGCTCAGGGCAATTTTGTTTCTCTCCAGTGTGTGCCAAAACCCAGAGGTGTGGTACTGCATGGAGAGCTCTACTCACAATGGAGAGGTTATTTTACAGTGGCTGTATTATCCAGTGTTCACTCATGCTATAATGTGTCTCTCTCTGTGCTTTGACCAGGCTGTGGTGAGAGGGCCCAGCTCACTGCCTGCACACAGAACGAACAAACAAGCAGCGGGGCAGCATCCAATGAGGGGTCCTTACTGCCTTTAGGGCGGATTCATTTAGATGCTGCAGCACAAGGAACATTATATTTTAGTATTATGTGTGTGTCCAGTGTTTAACAGTGGTTACAAATTAGGCATTTGAAAAGTGCATGTGTGTGGAAAGTACGAAAGGGAGAAAGGGAGGGTCAGATAGGAGAGGAGGGGAGGAGAGTGAGTGAAACACAAGTAGCCATAGTTTTAATTAGCAGGGTCTTTTGTCTGTCGTTTAAATGGTGAGCTAACCTCATTCAGAAAGGCTCTGCCCCTTTTCTACACACACACACACACACACACACACACACACACACACACACACACACACACACACACACACACACACACACACACACACACACACACACACACACACACACACACACACACACACACACACACACTAGGCGCAGGGGAACTGTAGGGCGCTGCAAGAGAGGCTCCTGTCTTGACACACACGCAAGGAGCTTCAACAGCTCGGACAGACGTAAACAGAGTACTTATGGTCGCCCATAAAGTGGCTGAAGCACAGCACCACAATCTATAAAACTATGCAACACAGCTGATATGTTAGACTAAGATGACATCTGCTTATTTAATTCTAACGTACTTCACAGCACGCATTCCCATGATGCACACTAAAAGAATCCACACTTATAAAACCCCATGGGGTAATGTTAAATGAGTTCCCAAGACTCCCGGGACACATAAGTCTCACATAACGTCCCCATTGGGTCATCATTTCCAGAATTTTCCTTCGTTTCAAATGGGTACAAAGGAAGGGAGCAAAAAGCACCACAGTGGTTGTGTTGTGCAATCTATCTAATGAATGGGTGGCTGTGCCTTTATGGTGCAGCAGAAATTAAAACAGCCCCCTTGCAAGCCATTGCAAATAAACCATAATTAAAGATGGGATTTGTTTGTTTGTTTTGTTCCTGTTTGATGTATCAAATCCAAGGCAACAGTTGATCTTGAACAAAAATATAAAACATGATTGATTTTGCTTGAATATGGGAAATAAAAGTATTTGCACAGTGAATGGTTCCATCGAGACCAAGCTGTATGCTTCTGGTTGCCTGTAACATGTCTGTGGTCGTGCTCCATTTTACAGCCTCATCCCATTAGAAGACAGCTGTGTATTTACCACGGCACTGCATGCTTAAAATAAGTACCTGTAAACATTGTACAAACATATAAACAAACAGTCACATCTTAACCGTATCACATTTCAATAGTGTAGACAATAGCTTTAGCTGGCTCTTCACCTCATAAAAAAATGATATGCATGCCATGTACAGTACAGATGCGCATAAAAAAACACACATTGCTGGCTTACGTTCAAAGAGAGCATAAATATTCACTCTAATTGCACACTAATTTTATCACCTGAGGTTTCTGAGTTTTATTTCCTCGGCAGATTTGCATAACATCTGCTTTCACAAAGATATTCTGGCAACATAGTTGGCAGGCAATTTAAGCAATTACACAAAAATAATTGATCTATTTTAGCATACTTTGCAGGATCATAACCAAAGCATCAAACCAGCGAGCACGGGAGCCAGAACAGTTGTTTCACCCTCCAGCTCCGTCTTTGGTCTCATTGGCAAAACAATCTAAGTCCAGAGTTGAAAGCAGAGCCGGTCTGGCACCTGGGCTGTATCGGTGCCTCTATTCAAGGGGGCTTAATGGGAAAGGAATGCTTTTGGTCTACCTGGTCATGCACTCTATCTGAGGACCAATTAGTCCTCTCCACTTTTCCTTGCCCCCCTAAACAAAAGCAATAACAGAGCTCTACTGAAGACATTATGTAAGCCCTTCTTCCACAGGACATCTGCCAGAATATCTTCCTCGCTGCTATTACCATTAGCTTGAAAATGTCTGAATTCCTACATGACAATTTGATAGTGTAATAGAGTATGATAGAAAAGGCCAATATTCCTATCTAGGAAGTGGTTGAACATTAGTTGTTTGTAGCTAATTGTTTGTTAAATAGTGTTGTTTTTTTTACATAAACTAGCGAGGTTAGCATTCAGTCACTTCCTAACTATTATTACTGCTGGCTAGTAAACTGGTGAGTGCTCAGTTTAATAGTGTGGTGTGGTATAATAAGAAAGGTGGAGGTTGGCAGAGCATAGTGGGTTGGAGGGAGTGTAGCCCTGCATGAGAGACTTTAGGTAAGGAGGAACTGTTTTGTCGCTGTTTTGTAAGCAGGCAGCAAGGTTTTAAATTTGATGCGAGCAGTAACTGGGAGCCAGTGGAGGGAGATAAACAGCGGAGATGAACATTGGAGGGATATGTGCCCTTTTGGGTAGCTAGAAGACCAGTCGCTCTACTGCATTTTGGATCATCTGCAATGGTTTGATAGTGCATGTAGGAAGACCTACATAAGACAGATGTTTGTCTTAGCTAAAATAAATGTTGGCTAGAAAGTGGCTGAATGCATTAAAGTTTGATTGTGTAATATGATATGATAGCAGAACATCCATTTCTTGAAAGTGGTTTAATGTAATGTTAACCGTAAACAGGAGGTAATGGTTTATCAAATGTGTTGTTTTTCCTCTCTGCTTTTTCACTGTCCACTGTCTCCTCAGTTGACAATCTTCTTCTTGCGATTTTCTCTGTTTGTAAGATTTGCAACCCAGTTTGCAACGGTTTGACACAATGACAGCATTTGAGCTTCCCACTCAGAGCCGCAATCCAAGAGAAATGACCGTCTTGATTATATTGAGAGAATTGACGGAGTGCAGAGGCTGCAGTGAAGTGAAGTGGGAACAAGAATTGGAATAAGTACAAAAAAAAACGAGAGATGGAGACAGGCATGAGAACTTGGATTCAAGACAAGGCAGAAAGGCTTTGACAATGCAAATACAATGCTATCTGTGTAAGTAGTAAAATGAAAGCTCTAGGGTGGAATCCAACACTAAAACCCCATAATCCTATTAGCACGCTATAACACGATTGGCTGGAGTGATATATGCTCCCACTTATGGCGCTGTTTGATTGGATTAGATGGTAAGGTCTTGGGAGGTCGCTTTGTAGGTCTGTTGTGTTCTAGCAATGGGTGCCCCAAAATAACCCAATGACAAACAAAAAAGATGATATCTTTCGTGCCAGAAAGTCTGCCTTTCTCCCATTTACTGATGTAGCCTTTCTATCTGTTTTCTATCTGTCTTCTCCTCTGACACATAACAGAATAATCACAGTGGTCATGGTCTGGAGTCGACAGTCTTCTGTGTCCCTCAGGGATGTACCGAGGGGTTCGACTCCTACGGGAGCCAGAGCAATATTAAATTTAGCAACACTACATTTCTGCATTTACACATTCTTAAAACGGCAAACAGGACATTTCTGTGGGACACCATGCTGTATTTTACATAGTCTGTGGTTGCCCCTCGCTGGTATTTTCTAAGCTCAGCCTTAACTGTATTGGCTTTGAGATTTCTGACATTTCTGATTAGTTTGGAGGCTGATTTTCGGGAAGCACTGATCCCTTCCAAAACAGACACGATTATGTGAGAACAGTCACCACAAAGAGGGATATTGGCCACCATTGGCTCCATTACTGAGTCATAACAGTAAATCCAATGTTGCAGCCTTTCAGTAAATACCACCGCAATGCATCTCTTGAGAGTAGCCCAACATAGTAAACAACCAAACTGGCATGGAGAGAAAAGACAGCATGATAAAGAAGGTTTTCTTCATATATTTCCTTTGTTTCTGTATTTAATCATTTGCTCTGGAAAAAGTCCGAGTGAAAAAAAATCAGGAATTTCCGTTCACACATGCAGCTCATCCCGAAAACTTCAGGAGTTTTTCAGGAGTTTTGTGCAACTGTGTAAGCACTCCTGGATGGCCCCAGGTGGAAAAATTGGTATCAACCTGCCTGTTAAATGCACAAGTAGCATGATATGAGAAACAAATCTTATTGCTGCATTTTAACGAAATAACATACAACTTGCTTTTAAACTATGCTTGGGAAAATGCAAACAAAGACCTGTTGCTGTACAATGCTTCATCACTCAAAGGCATTTAAATTACCATTAAGAATCAATCATTATAAACTGGTACAGAAGCATATCAAATGGAGTTGTTTCATATTTAGTTTAAATAATCTTCATATTATCTTTTTTAAGTACAGAAACTTTTGTCTTTTGTTACTTATCTCTGCAGGCCAATACACACTTAAATAAAAAACAGGGGTCTGTTTATTGCTTCAGCTACCTCCAGGGTCATCACATTGTTGAGTTCTGCAGGAGCAATCAGACATAGTATCAAAAGCAGGGGTCGCAGAAGCAGAGGTCTTAACCTCCAGACTTGCACACCTCTGTTCAGGTTAAAAGGACTCATGGAAAGCGTCAGAGCCACGCCGCTCTCTCCCACTGCACAGACTGCTTCCATACACTCATTACAATGCTATGAAGAATATCCTGAGGTCTGGCTGCAGCCTTCAACCTCGCTCCAGGCCCCCTGGCATCTAACAGTGAGCTGTAATGATGTCAGACATGCCTTACTTTTTGTTTCCTTATTTCCTGCACACAGCATGCCGGCCAGCCCTTTTTCATTACAGGTGTGTGAACCGGTGCCTGAGCGAGTGAGTGACTGTGGCTAGACCTGGTATAGATTTACCTTAATACACTACATCCCTCCAAGTGGGCAGTTAGTTCATTAATGCAGCCTGGCTCTCTTTAGGTGACGTTGCTCACAGTTCATTCCCATTGTAGCCCTAATGATGAGGTAACACACATGTTTTCTGGTGTGTCCTCACAGCATGAACTATAGTCCCTAACATGCTGTGGTCACGACTTTTTAAAGTTCCACATGTATCCGACCTGAAACTATGGTTTTGTTTAGTCAGTGTAAAGTACTCCGACAATAAACTTAGCTACTGATATGCCTATTTACAAGAATCCCTGCAGAGTCTATATCTGGAATAATTAGCAAAGTTATCAGACGTAGCTCAAGGCGCCTGGACTGCAGATTAGCCGCGCGCTAAAGGTAATGTCTGGTTCCTGTCTGATTCACATCATTAACCTCTGATCTCTATCTCAGTGTACTGAGCTAATACTATACAGTACACAACTTCAACCCTCTTCTGCATGACATAAATACCTACTGAGGCTGCATAAGAAATGGGAGATTAGCATAGTTTTTATGCGTATGATAATCACACTTTAAATTCTTTCATCTGTGTTTCAGAGAGCCAGAAATACAATAATTTTGGAGGTGCTGCAAAAGGAAAAGCAGCCTTCTCAGGTGAAAAACCCCCACAGAGCTCCAGGCTTCATTGTAGGTTAGTAATATACAACTGGTAATACAAAAACATTCTTATCGACACATGCACACACATGCCAGCCTGCTGAGACAAACAATCGCCTCATTCATATCCAATAGATTTCATAACCTCTGCCTTTACAGTTGGTTGACAGCAGTGGCAGACGCAGGGGATCGTAAATCAGACAAGATGCTCTGATGCTCTGATGTGTGGGTTTTAAGGTTTCACTGAAGGGAAATACATTCTGCCATTTAAAGATTTATATGGAGGAATGTGCTCTGCAATAAAGTCCCTCCTTAATGATCCCCTTCATACTGTTTCTACTTTCTTTTTCTCTCTCTGTCTTTGTTTGCACTGTTCTGGGAAACTTACCTTCCCCCCCATGTAGATGTCGACATTGTTGACACTGTTTTCCATAACAGTTCTTCCAATGAATAAATGCAAATAAAGTTAAGTCTTTCCTGCATTTTTTTTAGTGTCTACATCTAAAACGGAGCGTTTGTTTTCCTGATGACTTCACTCGATTGAATGATAAGAAAATGCTTTTCCTTGCCAAATGCTCTTAACTTCATTTGTCCATTTAAAGGGGAAGAAAAGGACAGAAAGAAGGAGGGGGAATGGGTTTGATTACTTACTCATTAAGCAAGTTAATGAGGTGTGTGAGGGCTGTTAAAAGAATGGCAGTGTGCTGCCACTAACTGCTAACTATTTCTTTCCTCCCTGCACGGTAAAAACCCACAAGTAGACACACACATAAACAACCGCACACATAAACTACTGCCTTTTTGAAAGAAGTGGCTGGACCTGGAAATGTACCAACAAATGACTCAGGATGCTGCAATTAAAAGAGCAATGCACTCAAATAAATGGACCAAACTGGAAACACACAGGTTGTTTATGTCCTCATCTGAATAATGTCTTTATTTGTGTTACAGGCACTATTTCTAAATAGCTCAAATAGTGCTCAGTAATTGAACAGAAGCAGCAGCTCTCCTGATTTAAAAACTCCTGTAATAACTTTCACTTTTCCTATTGCCTTGGAGGGACAGTTGACTAGATTTAGACTCAGTTGAAATGACTCAGGACTTGACTCCTTAAAAGAGGAGTGAAGGAGTTGGCAAACATTAAGTTAGTACAGCAACATAGTCCGCACCTGCAGCTAATTCATGAGCTGGCTAATGAGCTAGCTAACCTGCATACTTCCTGTATAGGATGATGGTGGTAGCTGACTGTTGTTCTTAATCTAATAGATTAAAATAATAGAGATTGTTTTAATGTATAGCGGACTCAAAGCTCCCTTGCAGTTTGAATATGAAATGTAGAGGATCATTTTACACAACTTATCTCTCCTGGGGAGAAAAGCTCAAATCTTTTCTTCATGTATTCAGATCACAAATGAATTAACATGCTCAAAGGACTGAATTGGCTAACAAGCTAGGTATGGTGAGCACAGACACAAATACTACTTTTTTAGAGGTATAGAGCTTCTTTCAAACAATATAAAAGCAGTATCTGCCTGATTTATTGTCAATTTCTCACGGTGAATTTTTTTTTGCTTTTTTACATTCTGCTTAATGTGTAGACATATCTTTGGTTTAGGTGCAGAAAACAGAAGACAACAAACCCTGAAGTGTCAGGCAGATAAAATAAGAGGGAAGCTGTTGAAAATGGTGAATAACATGAGGAGAATGAGGTGAGGATTATGGATCGAGGCTGCAGGGCCTTTGGGTTCTTGCCAAAACACAGGCATAAATGTATGTGTGTGTGTGTGTGTGTGTGTGTTTGTGTGGCCTGGAGAGAGTGACTGAGTGTTTCTGTGTGCGGTCAAGAGTATCTGCGCCTTCCCCTCTTCACCCCTGTGCCTCCCCTCCTCATCCTTCTCTCTCTGCACCTTCACATTATGCTTTCTGTCTCGCTGTAATAAATGATAAAGTGCCTGCTGGCTGTGTCTCCTGCACTTTCTCTCCCCTGGTCCCCCTCAGTGTTATTACCTCCACGTAGCAGCCAGTGCAATCTGGACAAGGGAGCCAGCCACCACCAACTACTATCATCATCATGATTACCATTATCAACTGGAGGTCAAATCACAGCCTTAAAAATAAAATCCGTCATTCATGTACGCACAAATTATCATGCACAGATGCACACAAACAGAGCATGCAAGAGCTCGGGGTGTGTAAGGTGTTTCTCTAGTCCCTTTGTGGTAGAGATGAGAGGAGAGACAGCTGGATGGAGGCTCAGTGGGAGGAGGACTTGATAAGCAGGGCGGGAAGAAACTGCTGCTTTTATAAAAAGTGGAATAAATAGGCTGCTTTAGGATATACTAATACATTAAAAAAAAACCCAGGAGAGAAGGCTTCTCTTTCCCTTTCTGTCTCACTGCTCTGCCTAAAAATAGGATCTACAAAGAATCCTAATGAAAAACAAACTCTCTGCTGATACTGAAAGCAGCATTATTCAACAGCATCTGTTTGTCTGTGGATTTCTTCTGCTTTTGAAAGCTAAAGTCAACAGCAGTCCACCAAAACTAGAACAAACATCCAGGGAAACAGACTTCCTGGTAGTCTCTTTTTTCCTATGCAGCATCACTTTCTCTATTTATTTATACAAACTTCAGGAAATAAGTCATCAAGCTGCATTATCTCATTTCCAGCAGACCCCATGGACTGTCACAGCAGAGCGCTCATTTATATATTTAACCCTCTAATGTCGCTCATGCTGAAAGAGGGGGGAAAAGAATGCTGCATCTGGAGAGGGTTTTGTGATTTATTCTGATGTTGAAAATCCAGCTAGCCCAACACTCTCTGTGTCTCCGTCGTTCTCCTGCTCTCATAACACACACACACACACACACACACACACACACACACACACACACACACACACACACACACATGCACAAACTGTCTCCTTTACGATGGGACCTAGAGGGGATTTCATGGATGGACTCCACTCTAATCATCTACAGCTCACCAAACCAACGAGAAACACACAGTGCTCCCAGACTGGAACACTCAACAACCACCAAGAGAAAACACAATGTCAGTGCAACTTATCAAGCCCACATGAGGGCTGACAGACAGACACACACACACACAAATAGAGAATAAAGACAGAGCTAGTTTAACTCTTGCCCACGTCTCTTCTTTCACTGTAAATGATTCATGATGTCGGTGTGTATGGGGAGGCTTTAAAATCCCGTATGAGCGCATAACATTTGGCCGCAGCTTTCCTGCCACCCGTGAAGCAAAATGAAAGAGTTAACATGGCGAAGAAAGAAGGGAGAAAATCTATCCCTCCTCTCAATTCACCCTAATTTCTCCCCACCATTATGTCTCCTTGTGTTTCTGAGTGTGTCCAAGCCTTTCATTGGCAGACAAGCTGAGTGATGGATCAGGGGCTGAGCGGCATCGATCATGACGAACGCTCTGAGGCGCAATCAACGGCCGAGGTGTGTATGATAGCGGACGCTGTCTAGGCCGATCCATCCATCCATCATGCTGTCTGAACAATAGGAGGAAAGTGTGAGAAGAACACAGAGGAGAGGAGGAGAGGGGGGGGTGAGGGAATACACACCTCTCAACAGGTCCATAATCACTGCCATTATCTATCCCTCCGTTAGCCAGCAAGCTAACACCAAGCCAGACATAATCATCTCCATCTCTGGGAATTATTTTTGCCAGATTGTCCTGATGTTTTACACTGAGCAAAAAGGGAAGGAGACAGCCATTTAGAAATACAACAAAGCCAATCTGGGTGGCTGCTCTCACTCACACTCGCACACACATACACACACACATAATGTGTGGTCTTACTAAACTAGTTAAAGATGCCTCTTTGTGTGCGGCTGGCTACCTACAAAGTGGAAAACTGATACTGAAGATCGGATGGCCGCTCTTCCAGGAAGAAAAAGCGCTGGTCTGAGGTCAGCGTTATTGAGCCGCTGTGATGACAGATCCACAGCACCGAACCACAGGCGGCTGATACCAGATCAGAGGACTGCAGCTAAGACGCACACAGTCAGAAGCTATTTCAATCAACACTTACACTGAACACACTTCCAGACACTTAATTGACTCCATGCACTCTGTAGAGGCACAGCGTTGCATCAAGAAGCAGTGTGAGAAATGGCTGAAGCAAGAAAGGGGATGAGAAAAAAAACCATTAAACTCAGGGACAAGGAGAATTGGTGGATGTTGACCCAACGGAACCCTTGCATAGATCAACTTCTTGTTTTATTTGCCCTCCTTTCTGAACGTACTCATAACTATCAAGAGAGAAACTGCTCAGTCATTACTTTGAGCTCTTGCAGTGGCCATAACACATGGAACGTATCAGAGGAGAGGAGAGGAGGGGAGAGGAGAGGAGGGGTAGAGGAGAGGAGAGGAGAGGAGAGGAGAGGACGATGCCGCAGGGAAGGTGAGCAGAGTACCTACCTTTTTATCGGGCCTGTTCTCGATACAAATCCCTCTGAAAGCTAAACTTAAAAACAGCCCAGAGGTACCTGCCTGGATATGCACAGTCAAGGACATCTAGTCTAAATGGCAGAACTCATTAGAAGGGGAAAAAAACGGGAAAAAAAAAGGATTGCCCTTCAAATCATCTTATTTTTGGATTCAAAATTGCATCTAGAAACCTTGAATTTGTTTCTTCTTACATGTTTAAAATTGCAAATTTTCTGAGAATGCGTTTGTGTTAATATTTATTTCATTCGCATTATTTTGCAGTTGGAAAAA
This sequence comes from Labrus bergylta, assembly GCF_963930695.1. Lineage (NCBI taxonomy): Eukaryota > Metazoa > Chordata > Actinopteri > Labriformes > Labridae > Labrus > Labrus bergylta. The sequence continues at coordinate 24,479,270 of NC_089204.1, forward strand.
ACAAGGTCTAAGAGGGAGATTTATTTGTCCCACAGCACAGACCAGAGAGGTGAAGTGATGAACCAGAACAGCTGCAGCCTCTTCCCTCCGTTACCTATGCTTCCTCCTGATGATGTATGAGACAGGTGCATTGTGGCTGACGTCAAGTTAACAACTCACTCTGGCCATGTATCACCTTATCTTTCACAGGACACACACACACACACGGACAAAACACACACTCCAAGGCATGCGCACGCTTATATACGATGCTTTCCCTCCCACACATGAACGTTATCTTAGTGAAGCAGAACAGCAGTGTTATCAGCAGTAAATCAGGCCACTCATCCCACTATCTCCTCACAGAACACACAGTGGAGGTGACCAATGGATTGGTAAAGACATTAGGTGGAATTGGACATGTGTACAACAATATATTGCAGTCTAGCCATAGGTTCTTGGAGTATGGAAAGTGATTTATAAGAGTCTGGTTTCACCTGTTGATAGCGCCTCTGTAACATTGTATAGATAAATCATCCGTTATCAGGAAAAATCGTGCTCTCATTACACGTTTTTAATTCTTTCTATGTAGAGTCTTTCAAATACTTTGATGTACAATGTAGGAAAAAAAGACAAGATCTTCAGAATGAAATTATTGCTTTGCAATCATAAAAAGAAATGAAATGGTTTACTATCAATGGTTGGTTTGGTTTGGTTTGCTCGCTATCAATTATTTTGCAGAGCATTGGGTCATTAAGTGATAAAAATTCAGGTATTGACAGAACATTTTTAACTGAGAAACATTTAAAAAAAACAAGAAGGTTTAGTGTACCACAATAAAGTGGACTATAGTAAAAGTGGTCTGAGGATTGGTCTTAAGATTAGTTTAGGTCCTGGTCTCGTGTGGGGCTCTAACACATTTAACTTGATCTTGTCTTGCTCTCAGACAAATTAACTTTGGATTCTACATATTAGACCACAGCTTCAGGAATATCACTTAAATGCCAGTGCATCTTTCTGAGTAATTTTGGAAAGTTCATTCTTCACTATTAATGAAAAGTGGGATTTCACACTGTTCTGGTCTTGGTCTTGATTAGTCTCTCCACACTTGGTCTTCACTTGGTCTTAATCCCTCAAAGTCTTGGTCATGTCTCTGTGTCAATACACTTTGGTCTTAATCAAGACTTGGTGTCCATTTAGGTGGTCTAAATAGAAGACTCATAAGACACTAAATAGAAGACTTAGAAATGAACAAATCCTAACATCTGAAGGTCGAGCAGTGAACAATTGGCATATTGGCATATTGTTTGAAGTGACCCGAGTCAATTTAAAATCTAAATTATATAGATAGGTGCTGTTGATTTTGTTATTATTATTAGAAAAATGTTGAGATAAAAAATTATGGAAAGGAGGTAAGAAGGAGATTTGAAATGAAAATTACTCAACTAGATGTGTGTTACGTTAAAAAAAACAAAAAACTTTCCTGTACTATCAACAATCTGAAGTATTGAACAACCGCTATAGAGCGGCTGCAGCTACAGCGGTCACTTGTAGGCTCCATTGCCTCATCTTTTACAGAAACATATAAATTAGCTGGAAGTGTGTACAAACCGGTACACTAATTCTCCAGTCTTGCACACTGGATGCATACAAAACAATAGTACCTATAGGTGAACATTTAAGAGTTGGCTGTGTAACTATGTGCTCCAGTTTTTTCAAACCTTGAATTTCTGTTTCTGCTCAACACAATGCTGATCTCCAACAGCCTGTTACGTGTGTGAAAAGTTAAAGGTCAACCAATGGTCAGCTAGAACAGTGTGTTAATGTTTGTGTGTTTGAGGCAGCATGTCCTTCATGTGACAGGTGTGTGCACATGTCAGGGGTCAGTAAAGATGTTCTTAAACTATGAATAAATAACTGCAGGGTCTCTGACACTATGGTAGATCATTCATGGATATAACATGGAGACAAACGGCTGTACTGGCCTCAATGCTAACAAACTAACTACACACAGACTTTATAAAATGTGTTATTTATTCCATTATTTATTTATTCCTCTAAATAATGACTAGTGTATGGCATTTGGAAATATTTTTCTCCTATTTGTTTTGTTTTCTTTGTTTTGTCAAACATTTTGCAACCTTGATTTGGTAAAGAAAAGTGGGTCCCAAAGTTTTAAAAAAAGATGCACTGAAAGTGAGTCAAAGCCTCTGGCCTTTCATTTTCTCTCTCTCTTTTTATCAGAGCCCTTAATTAAGTTCACTGCAGAGAAAGACATTCTACAAGAGTTAACAGCCCAGTACGTTTCAGATTCAATTTCACTCAGACAGCAGGTCAAAACCATACTGTAGTCTTTGTGTGTGTGTGCGTGTGTGTGTGTGTGTGTGTGTGTGTGTGTGTGTCAAAACCTAATAGTCAGGATAGGATCTCAATCCAAACTTGAGGTGCAAGGCCAGAAATTGCAGAGGTGCTGGTTGCTAGGAGACAAAAGGTACCCTGCTGGCATTGTAAGGAAGACTTGAGGGTAGCGACGTGTGTTTGTGTGTGAGTTTGTATGTGTGTGTTCTGTTTGTAAGAGAAAGACTGAGGCTGGCAGAGGAAGGAGAGGACAATGGCGTTGGTCCCAGCTGTGCTGCAGTGGGTGTGAGTTGTCCTGAGAAAAAGAGCGGAACAATGGCGGTGAGTGACTGCTCTGGATGTTTACTCTGTCCACCACGTTGCTCTGGAACACCCTCATCCTCCCACACTGACAGCCCACATACAACATACACAGAGGAGTGAGTTAAGCAAAACTACAACCACCACATAATGACAGACAAAGACATTTCAGCTGGATATGGATGATCTGCTTCTACGACCAACAAGACATTCAAAATCATTTCTCATAGTATTACGGCAGACCTCAAAGTGAACAGTTTTCATTGGAACTATTTCTTTGGTAAGAGTAGGTCCAAAGAAAACTGTCCAGAGTGAGGTCTGTGGATTGTCTAGTCTGACAGTGATGCCGTTTCTGGAAAGCTCTTGTGTAATTTCTCAGAGCTTTGACTTGAGCAAATTCAATTCACCTGCCTTGTGTCCAGTCTGCAACACAAATCTCATGGCAGATATATCAACAACTAACACAGTGTTTCCTGCACAAATTCTTGGTGAAGTGGTGATAGGTGAAAAAAAAGGTCTTTATTGCCTTGTCTGAAACTACCCAAGGCAGAGTTTACACACATAAAAAAACAACTTAATAGAAACAACAAGTCTTAGTTTACATGATTCAAGGGTGAAATCAGGATCAGATCAGCATTTTATACATATATACCCCAAGACATAACACAAAAAGGGGTTGGTAAACCCTCTGCAAGGGCTCATTAACCCTGAGATTTCACTCTGCTTGGAGCTCATCTTTACCTCCTGAGCAGTGCATTCATACTTGACATTTACATTGATGGTTAATTAATACAAGGTGAATGGGAACAAATTAAACACATGACTTTGTTTTTTTTCCTTGTGTCTGTTGTAATGTTAATTTTCAGTCAGAGGTCTTCCCTTGTTTCCATTAGTTTCAATTCCAAGTGCCTTCTTCAGTTCGTTTGTTTACTTTAAAACGCTCTGTTCTTCATAGCCGTATTCTGCTTTCGAGAACTAGCAAACATTAGAATACTGTAATTGACAGAAGAAGAATGAATGAGAAATGTATCATATTATTATATTTTTTTGCCCTTTGTTGGATAGCTGAAAAGAGACAGGAAATGTGGGGAAGAGAGAGGTGAGGAGGACATGCACTAAATGGTTGTTGATCGGAACTCTAACAAACAGGCAGTTCAATGAGGACGGGGCGTCTGCTCTACACCAGACTGGCGCCCCATCAGAATGAGAATTCACCACAGTCGTGTAATCAAATATTTTAGAGAGGTCTCACATCTTGCCTTGAGGTGTTTTCCTTAATGAGCTACCGGCCTACAGCAGCAGATGTGATCTGCAATGCTCAGGAGGTAAAGAGGAGGCCCGAGCAGAGTGAGATCTCAGGGTTAATGAACCCTTGCAGAGGTGCGGCAGTAGGAATGGATTATCACCATAAGGGCCAAACACACAGACACACACAAAAACACAGATTTATGCTAAAGTGTGTCTTTGTCCACCTTCAGCTTTAATCTGAGTTGATCCAATATAAAACCTGAAGTACTTCAATGAAGTATTTCCACATAATCTTTTGTCATCTTGACAACAGCGTCTGAAGATAAATATGTCCCTGAATGATGGAAACAGCCTTTCCTTTTTCTTACAAAAAGAGTCCAACACAATGGGAGCTGAAGCACATCCATCATCATCCACAAGCATTAGCATAAAGACTGATTACTCCCCAGGGCTGTGAGTCGTCTGTGCAGAGTAATGAATGCATGCCGCTACAGTTAGCATGTTGTCGCTAGCCAGATGAGGCCAATACCTTTAGATGAATTGCCGAAACAACGACAGCTATGATGGATCAGTGGGAATACAGTGGCTTTTTGTCCCATATGTGTGAACAATGAGTCAAGACTGTCAGTTTGTCGAGCTAACATGCCACCGTGCTTGCTTGTGTAATCACGTCTCTGACAGCATGTGTCTTTGTGTGTTCTTAAAAAGCAACTTTTTTTTTGCTATAAGTTCTGCATGGATGCCAATGCATAGCCTGAGGCTGAGAACATGCATAGTTGTGGCTATGTGTGTGTGTGTGTGTGTGTGTGTGTGTGTGTGTGCGACTGGTAGCCCGTGAGGAAGCTGTGTGTCACAAAGCGCGCCTGGCACTCTCTAAAGGATCGACTGCCAGAGCAGGGGGCATGAAATTAAAACTCACCACCCAGGAAAAAAGGGAGAGGAAGAGTCAGAGGGAGGAGGGCGAGGAGGAGGTGGAGCAGAGAAGGGTGGCGGGGGAGAAACAAAGGATAATAAAGATGCAGGGGAGGACAGGACATAATGGGCTGGCGATATAAAATCACCCAAGTCAACAAAAGGAAACAAAATTCAAAAGAGCAACCTGGAAATGTGCTCTGCATTAATTCCGCCTGCCGAGTTCCTCCTCTGCCATATCTGCATGAAGGAGGGAAAAAAAAAGAATCTGACGAAAAGAAAATCCGACAACTATCAAAAAACCACAAGACAGAGAATCAACTGTTGAGAGAAAAACTGCTGCTGACCCTTAGAACTTCAAGTCATATATCATCATATGTGTTGACTCGCCTTGTTGCCAGACATACATTTGGTTTGTGTTTCTAGTGACGGCAATCGATCACCCCCACTGGTCCAGACCTAATCAACACTGAGGCTGTGCACAGGTCTGGCATGTACACACACACACACACGCACACACACACACGCACGCACGCACGCACGCACGCACGCACGCACGCACGCGCACGCACAAACACATGCAGACTCTATTCTGTATGTCTATGCAGGCGTCTTCTCTACTCTGACCTCTAGAAAGAACTGGAGGCCCCGAGAGGCTTTGATGGATATACCAGACACGAGCAGAGTGTGTGTGTGTGTGTGTGTGTGTGTGTGTGTGTGTGTTTAAGAACACATTTGTATGCCTACCTGACAATGCAACATCCTGTAGCTGAACTTTACTATTTACTTTGGATGGTGTATTTTACTGCTGTGCAAATCGTGCTTACATAGAAAATACTACTTGCATGCACACACACACACACACACACACACACACACACACACACACACACAGACAGACACACACACACACACACACACACACACACTGGCACTGTTGGGAGCAGCCGAGCGGATGTCCTCTCTCCAAGGTTTCTATCTCACCCTAGTCAGGACCTTTCACCCCGGCCCTGTGAGTCAGGCTGGGAGGTTCCTGAGCGTGACCGATCCATTAGAGTCCTCTGACAAGGATGAGGATGACATCTGAACCCCCAGAGGCCGGGGAGGGAGGGCGGCCATGAAGCGGAGGAGGATTGTTATAAAGACGGGGGAACAAGGGCTGTGGAGGGAGGGAAATGTTCCTGCTTACAATTAAAAAAATAATTTTACAAGAATATGGACTATATTTTAGGGTAGGCTGATGGGCTAGTTAGACCTCCCTTTCTTACAGAATAAAGGTGGGAAAATGATTCTTCAAATAACTTACAACAGATTGTTTTAAATTTGGGTGGAACCTAGAGTAGCAATTGAACCTAATAGCAACAAAAACAATGCATTATCTCTTTTTTTTTTACACCTCAAGCACTGAAGCATCCTCATCCATTCACTTCTGTAGTGTAAATGATGGGCAGGTGTCAAGGCACGCCGACGTGATTTTCTGATCAGTTGGGCTACATTCACTCAGCCTCAACTTTTTACCAATGACACAACTGTAGCACTACAGACTCTAGAAGTTCTAAAAAAACTAACTTAGCATCTCTTAACTTTAGAAAGCATATATTTCACTTAACATTGTTGAATAAAATAGATCATTTCGTAAATTAAACTTACAGTGATTGTAATGCCAATTATGTTAGCCTTAATAGCATTTTTGTGTTAGGATCAAGCTGAAAACTCAGATGTATATGCTGGCCCTCTGTGAGAAATTGAAACCCCCTGAGAATAATAATGCACCAGCCACAAAAAAAAAATTCCCCATTCGTTCTAATAAAGCAACGCACGCACTGGTGTCAGGAACCAATAAGAAGTGAGCAGCTTTGATTTAGCTGGTAAGTGCGCTCTTTTCAGTAATTAGATCTTGACGATGTTCTCCGTGGGCAAAGTAGATCCTGATGTAATATCTTTACAGAAACGTTTGGATTCATAATGTTACATTAATAAAGCCACAGGAGGATGCCATGCAGTTACAGTAGCACATACTGTAAACAGTCTGTGTATAAATCGCATTACAGAGCCAACATGATTTAGTAAGTGATGAATAAAATCTGAACCTCCTTCATTCTCTAGATGATTTCTGCCATAACAAGTCATATAACATTTTAAAAGAAACGATTCCCCCACAAGCTGAACAGAGAGAGACCTTGGGAGGGAATAAAGGAAGGAACAGGAGAGGCTGTGTGAGGGGAGGAGGTGGGAAAGGAGGAGGATGGGACTTTAAGGATGAGCGAGTGAGAGTGACAACCCGGTCTGGAATTCCTTTGTCTGCATGGGCTAATATTTGCGCTTGGATTTTGCTTTTTCCCCTTCCTCTTATTTGCTGTTGACAGAGAGGAATGAAAAGGCAGATAGCCAGCAGGTTACCTAGTTGCAAGACCTGTGTGTGTGTAGCCAGCAGGTTCCCAAGCAGCAGGTGGTGAGCACAGATAGAAGTATTGAGTTTAAGAATCTTGTTTGCTGCTAAAAATGGCTGCTGCTCTCCCATTATAACCACAAACAGATGCCAAATATGCAACAAAATGTATTTAAGAGAGGACACTGAGAGAAGGATGAACAGACAAAAACTCTTTACACATGGTGCCAAGATCCCCTTCACCTCCATCCCCTCCCCTCCCCTCCCCTCCCCTCCTCTTTACTCCTGGGGAGTCAGGGGTTGCAGCAGCCCCGGGTGTCTGCCTGAAGGCCAGTCTCACAGCGGGCCAGTCTCACAGCAGGCCAGTCATAGTGGCGACACTTTGATGTCTTTGTGCCGAGACTCCGTGCCTCACGTCCACGCTCATTAACTTTGTCAATGACAGATCAATGTGAGCCTGCAGAACGCAGCGCTGCCTCGAAATTACAGCCTATTTACCATCCTAAGTCTGAGTGCGGAGCGGCCTTGGCATCGCTCTGAACAAATGAACAATACAGCAAGAGACGGAGAGACTGTTTGCTCATGATAGCACCCATTTAACAAGAGCCCCCTCACACATGCGAGGAGGATATTGCTCCACTTAACTCTGGTATCCCAACTTCCTCCGACTTAGTGCTTGCAGACAGCAGCCACATCTCTTTACATCCTGTACTTTCCTGTTTAATGATTAGGAGATTACAGCCCTGCTATCTTTTTGCACCTTAACGTCAGTCAGACAGATGCAGCCGAGCAGAGTGCTAAAACCATGAGAGCAGTTCCAGATTTGTCTCTCACAACTTGACCCACATTGTCGAGATCCGGCACTTAGCACCTCCAACACCTCTTCAATCGTATGTCCGTCTACTGGGTCTGGTTTTATTTCCCACTTCAGCTCATATTGCTGATTTTTACTGCGCTTCCAGCTTTTTGATGGCTTGCTAGTATGACTCAAGTAGGGGGTTAAAGAGAATCTTTAGTGCAGCAACTCCAGTTTATGCTGTTTGTAACTTCCTCAGACTATCAGGTGGAGTCAAAAAAATGTAAATGCAAAAGTGAAACTTTGTTCAACAGTTGTGATGAGATACTTCAAAGTATTTTCAGCAAAATCTTTTTATATTTCTGGTTTAAAAAAGCAAAATAGGCGAAGCCTTTCAGTGCAGGACTTTTCAATATCTAAACAAGCAGCTTCACGAGAGCTTACAAAGCCTACAAAAGTCATGACTATGAATGTCATTCATTCATTATCTTCCCGAAAATTTGGTTTGAAAGATCTATGTGTAATGTTTTAATAAAAAAATAATAAAATGTTAAGTTTTGAGAAAGTTTGAGGAGAATTGACAGTGGGGGGTTATCTCAATGTGTAAATATAAATGCCATCAATAAGAAGCTCATACTGCCAAAACCTCTGGACGTTTACTGCTGCATTCACATGCCCATCACATGCAATCCCCCCCCCCACATGTGCACCCACATAAACATGCTCTAAGAAACTCACAGGATCGCATATACACAACCTGTGCACACACAAACAAGTTCTCACATGACAGTGCACATACACACGCATGTGGACCTTGCATACACACACTAAGCCTGATGCACACAAACACACACAGCCAGAGAGATCATCTGTACTCTAAATATTTAAAAAGACTATTCCTCTGTCTGTAATTAAAACCACTGCAGCATTCCAAAGCTGTATCCCCTACCATCAACCCATCTTTCTTTCTCCCTCCCTCCCTCCCTCCCTCCCTCCCCTCCACTCAGTTGTTCTCTTCTTCCTTCCTCCTTCCTGACCTTTGCTTCAGTTGCCTGGAAATGGGATGTTTGAAAATCTTCCAAAAACAATGAAACTGTGGGAATCCTCTGTGCATTAACTGCCCTCTCTTTGACACCCATGAATCCCTCTCTCTCCCTCTCTCTCTCTCTCATGAGCACCCAACCACCCACTCTCCTCCACCACCACAGCCTCTCATTTTCACTCACAGCTCATCGAGAATGGCATCGGTTCATTTACCGTTGGGAGAAAGTAAAAGGTCAGGTTTTGTCTAGATAGCAGGGCAGCCAGACTCTCCTGAGGAGAAGGTTTACTTTCCTGAGAGAACTAATGATATGTTAGGACAGCCCGCAGAACAAATACAGGAACCGTGAGTCAGCGCCACACACTGTTTGGTTACAAAACTCAGGGGTTCTGTCGTGCCCGGGCCTGTGGGGATACTGGGGGGTAAATCCTCTCCCTTCTCCACCGCTTCCTCCCATTAGGATCTGCCCAAATCCTGCCTTTATCGCTGTGTTTGCTCTGCTGAGCTCACTAATGCTCTCCAGCCTCTCTCACAAGCTAGGTGTTTATGTGCATGTGTGTGTGTGTGTGTGTGTGTGTTTGCTTTGGACTGCATGGTAATGCTTCCCATCCCTTCACCATCAACACCGGTGGAATGCAGAGTGTAACGTGATGAAGGCCTCAGAGTGGGAACACACACTAAGATGTTCGTAGTGCAGACATGTTCCTGGAAAGGAGAGCAACAGTATGTATGCAGATCTAGTAGACATGGATGTGATGCGTGCATGTGAGTGTGTGTGTGTGTGTGTGTGTGTGTGTATTTGTGTGCAGAGTTGTAAACAGGCGCTTCACATGAAGTAGAGATGGTCTACGGAGAGCTGCTCTCATTTCAAACATCATTTATTTATTAGCCCCCTGTGTGGCACACACACAGTCACACACAAATGCAGTGACAGAAAGTCTGCAGTTTATTCCATCACGCACCAGCAATCAACCTCATTCCCTCATCTTTTTTTTTTTCACCCCCCCTCCCTCCTTCCTTCCTTGAAATCGATGGAGTGTTTTGTCACCCAATGCTGCGTTTCGTGCAATATTCATCTGAAGGAAAAAAAAAAAAAAAAAAAAAAAAAGCTCATCTCACACTCAATGAATTTTCATAAACTCAGTTTGGGCGCTGATTGGTTAATGAAAGGCTACGGGCTTGACACACAAGGATGTACAGACACACACACACACACACACACACACACACACACACACACACACCAACAACCCCATTATCCCAGCTTCAGGCAAGGGCTTTGTTTGGTACCATTGGAATCTGACAGTGATTTATGGAGAAGGGGAGTCACACTACACCCTGATACACACAGCAACACAAAGCAAGGTTACTGGCCCAAACATGCGTACAAAGAAAGGTTACAGCTCCACCAACAAAGCCACAGTGACAGAAGTGCATGCTGCGGTCCGGGGTCAACACCACATCAATGAAGCCCAATGCATGAATTCAGCTGACCCTCTAAATGAATGCACTGGCTGCTTTCAATAACTTGTTTTGGTGAATTCCAAGAATATGAATCTCTTTGCTTCATCACTCAATGATTCCTTAATGACTCTTCCGGAAACATTTCCGATGTCATACTGAGCCATAGTTTATGTGCCAGTTTTTTGAGTCCTTTTCTGCCCCATTACCACTGTGGTTTTGTGGAGTGGTTAACCCTGAGAGGGCAGACACACCCTGCCTCTCAGTGCAGGTATGCCCTCCACGGTGCCAGACTTTCTTTTTCTGTGTGGGCATGTCAGATCATCTTTAAAAATCTGCTATCTGTTACAACTCAGGTAAGAACACATTCCTTCTGATTCATTATGAAGCAATAAGAGCAAAAGGCAGCGATTTAGCCGGAGATCTGCTCCATGGTTGTTTTTGGAACAGACAATATGCAGACACTGTAGGAGGAAAAAAATTCCCAAGGGAATACTTTTTCGACACAGCGACCACAGAGGTTTTCTGCAGCACACTGCAAAATCCATTCTGGGTGCTTGTTCTTTGCTACTTGCATTCTTGGTGGGACACAACAGTTACTGACTTGTAATGTCAACAGGTCCTAAGAAGAGAAGAAATGGTAAAAAGTAAACAGTCTGTACTTAGGGCTTTCTAGTCTTCTGACCACTCAGTTACACTACATGTCATATCCACTCATTCACACCATGTTCACACACTGATTACTAATTCCATTTACATGACGCTGAGAGACTATATCATAAGGAGCAATTTGGGGTTCGTTGTCTTGCCCAAGGACAGTTTGACATGTGGACTGCAGGAGATCAAACTGTACGATTGAAAGATGACGGACTCTCCCACTCAAAAGTCAAAAGGGAAATGGTAAAGATAAATGAAGGTTGCAAGAACTAAGAAAATACACGAGTTTAAAAAGTTGGATAGAAATGGCACAAAACACAAACTGATGATTCACACACCCACACAACTAACAAGTAGACATCTAAAGTCCCTTTCACATATGCAATGCCTTCCTGAAACTGTCCGGACATCACCTGGGTGGGCTGCATGTGAGAATACCAAATGAGTTGACCTGGACATTTAACAGACTTAAGCCTAAAAGTCTGCTTGATGTTCATGACAGCCATTGTGTGACTGCAGCAGGTAATTGTCTGGGCTGTTCACAACGAGCCGGGGAGTCCTGACTTCCCATTGCATGAAGTTTGCTGCTCACCTCAGTCTCCTGTATTGTGTTTTCCACACTTTCATGTGTAAGGCAGAAACAACCTTATACACAGTGTAGTGATATAAATGCAAAGAAAGTCTGCATAACGGAGATCCAGCTTCTCCTTCTGCACACGCTGCCCAGATGCCATGCAAAACTAAGCGAAATATTTGTAAAAACCTGCCACAAGGAAATTCTCCCACTGCGTGCAACAGTGAAGGACAAGTTGGTTTATACGTGAAAACAGCCTATAATGAAGCTTAATGTTTGTGAAAACACTCTTAACTGTTTTTGCTACAAAGACTCTGGTAAATGATGTCAGAGAAAAGGCCAACACAGCGTAACACATTCACTGAAGACAAATTGTGCGAGCGCAGTCAGAGAGCGAGAATGAGCCTCGTCTGGATAAGGGTTCATTTGCTAAAAATGTTGCTCTACATTTTGCTCATTTCAACACTTGTACTCTCTTGATGACTGCTTCAGCTTTGGAAACAATGGTTTAGGTTTTTTTTCTTTGGTGAATGTGTGTGTGTGTGCGCGTGTGTGTGCGTGTGTGCGCGTGTGTGCGTGTGTGTTTGGTGGAGGTTTCTGAAAGCCACTCCAGGACTCTCCAAGGCCGGCCAGCCTGCCAGCCACGGCCAGCTTGACGGTTGAGGATTGGAATTCAGAGGGACGTTTGACAAAGAGTCTCTCCCATGGTGTGTGTTTTACAGAATGAGAGAAATGCAAAGTGTGGATGGAGAGAAAGAATGAGGGAAAGAGAGCGAGAGAGAGAAAGAAATAAAAAGAGAGAGCAGGTGTGAGCGCTTGAAACAACCCTGACATCTCAAAGACAGCGGTCCTTTCAGCGCTGCGTAATTGCCGTTACAGTGGCTGCTTGTTTCTTTAATTTCCTCTTTACAGCAGTACGGCAGCTCTTGTGTTACACATTAATTATGTTTTCTGGGACCCTCTCTGCACCCTCCCCCTTCCTGTTGACTGACAGCCCGGCTGCCTCCTGGCCCAGCCTGGCTTGGAGCAGGGGAGTGGGTGACTGAATAGGCTAATAAATGGTGAAGGAGGGGTTGGTCACACCCCATCCCATTGTGCCATGGCTGTCACGCCTGACCCTTAACCAAACACACACATACACACTCATGCACCCACACACACACACACACACATTGCTGATGGCTAACAATGTGTGCACGCAACCTTGTACGTACACACACACCTTCGCATCACCTCTGTCAGCCCTGACCCTAAACCAAATACCCTACCACCCCCCGTATCCAATGTGACCAAATGAGGCCCCAGCTATCGCGTAGCAACCAGGGAACAATGGGCTCCAAGGAGACGGAATGGCTTGAGCAAAGGGCAGGCTATTCTCTGGAGGTGGAGGGAGAGGAGGGATGGAGGGATGGGAGCCGAGGTGGGGAGAGAGAGGGGTGATGGGAATGGCGTTAGGACACATCTTTAACTATGTCACAAAGAAGGTGCCTGCCTGGGAAACAAGGCTGTGCTTCTCTAACCCCGTTGGACGTCGCCGCTCAACCCTGGTCCCCTCAGCTCAGCTCACTCTCACAACTTGGAAGAAAAACACAAAAACAATCTGACTTATACCTTTTTCTATCTACCCCAGCTTTTCTTTCTCTCTCTCTCTCTCTCTCTCTCTCTCTCTCTCTCTCTTCACCAACCATGAGGGGAGGCTGGGAGTAAAGCCAGAAGAGGAAAATGCAGGAAAACTAAGATATTACGTAATTCGCTGTTAAGTTCACAATGACAAAGACGTCTGTCAAGCAGCGGAAATATCATTATTATGCAGTCAATCCCAGGATCTACAGCATTATGGCAGCTTACACATTGCCAAAAACCTTCAGGGGAAACTTTTGACTAATTGGATTGTTGACACAGTGCCCTGAAGCTCTTATTTTACTCACACAGTAAAACTCCCTCTTCCCACATGAACTCCTGACATTCAGATCATTTTAGGACAATCAGACATTTTGATCAGGTCAGGAACTTGCCTTTCAACATGCACCTCAAAGCGGGAGATTATCAGTGTGGTAGGGTTGTCACGATAACAGCATTTTAAACTTCAATACAATACCAGTAAAAGTCAAACCATACTGATACCTGTAATGATTCCACTGAAACAAAACAGAAGTCTTTGGCACCCAAAACTGTATATAATATTTTGTTTTTTGTAACAAAAGTTGACAGCAAAATCCTGCACACTGTCTAAATTGCATAAACACATTGGCAATCTTTAATACCAAACGTTGCCAATGTGTGAGCGCAATCTAGACAGTGCTCCATCTTTTTGGTTGATAAAGAAATATGACTGAATATCTGTGATTTTTCAAAAGTTTCTGTACTTTTCAAAGCAACTGATAATAAATCAGAGACTGTATTGTTTTAGAATACGTTTTATCAACGAATATCAAAGTATGGAAGCTTTGGTTGCAACACATTCACCATACCAGCATAATGGGAAATTAGGAGTGCAGTGCATCTATGAAAGTGGATAAAGAAACTTTTTTCAGTTCTCTATCTCACTTACCCTTCGGGGGAATGAAGGTGTTAACACGGATGTATCACCATCTTTCATCTTTCTATATCCAGACACACAGGTAGGAAGGTGAATGAGGGTGAGAATGCTGAGGGGCCGAATGCAGCACAACAACACTTGGCAAAATCAGTCTCCATAGAAACTATTAGAGCTATACTATAAAAAGACAAAAGGATTGAAGGTAAAGTCAAACCAGCATGCATAAATGTTTCTTCCTATAATGATTTAACTGAGGTGTTTATCACATCTCTGATCAGTCTCCTGACATTATCGCCTACAGAGTTTCTGACTGTAAAAATGACTTCTGTAAATGTTCTCATCAGTTCCTTAAACGAACGTAGACTTAAATATTTAATCCACATGAAGTATTAGAAATAGCTGAGAAAGGAGGAGGAGAGGAAAGAGAAAGCAAATAAAACGGGTAAAATGGTTGTTGAGAAAGTGTGGAAGAGCGTCTCCAGTCTGTTAGCTTGTTCATGTGAAAACTCTTTGTTAGCCATGAATGGCCTCCTCTCTTTTACAACAGTTTTATGAAGTGGAAGCCGGACATATCCTCTCTGCTCCTTGTGTAAACTACAAACACTCAAGTCACTGTAACTTTCTTTATTACACTTAAACATTACTCTAGAGTTATTTACAGAAAAATTACATTTCTCCAGTTGTGGAAACTGATCAAAGACACTTTATTAGTATATTTTTGTACTTTTGTGGTACCTGAGTTTTATTTATTTTTTTGTCACAAATATCCTTCCCTTCTACTTTTCAAAATGTACTTTTATTTATTGAGCATCATTGCCTGCTGCTTTACAATCACACAAAGAAAACACAAGTCCTTGTTCAATCATGAAAAATAAAGTTTGAAACTAAAAAGACTCACAACAAAAGAGAACGTGAACCCCACAGGGAAGGTGACGGAGACTGAAACATTCAATTAAGTGACCAAAAAGGAGAGCTTGGAGCTACAATATTTGGATTAAAGTGAACAAGCCAACATTGCCAACAGTGTCAGAACCTATTCAGATCAGCTAGAATTTACCCATACAGAATTCTTAAATTGCAGCTGCTGATTAATTTTGTTATTTAAATTATTTTGTTCTGGGGCTCCGGTAGCCTAGTGGTTATAGAACGTGCCCAATGTACGGAGGCTATGGTCCTCCGAGCGGGCGGCATTTCTAATCTGTCCTGTGGCTCCTTTCCCACATGCCATTCCCATCTCTCTCTGTCCCTCATTTCCCATCTCTATCCACTGTCTATCTGTACAATAAAGGCATAAAAATTAATCAGTCAGTCTGCTTGAGTAAATAATGTGTTTAACTTTTCCCCCTCTGGCTTTCTCTTTCTTCTGTAAACTTAATGAACTTGGATGTTAGAGCTGTGTGTCTGACAAATCAAGAAACTTGGGCTCGATGAAGTTATGATGAGCATTTCTCTCTTTTTAACCTGCAACAGAGCACATAATTTATGGATTGCAACTCAAGCACATAGGAGCCGTTCCGTGATGTGGCCGGAAAGAGGTCTAATCTACAAGTCAGAAGTAATCTCTGTCTGAGGGCCTAATTAAGGTGTCAGGGGGAAGGGAGCAATAATGGTGTGTGGCTATGCGTTACGGATTAACACACACATGCATAGATTGGTTTTGGAGGATTTAACAGGGGTGGGCGAGGAGGATTTAAGGAGTGGCGGTGTTACTTTAGGGTGAAGTCAAACTAAAGAGCATCAGACGTTGCTCAAATATCCCTCTGTGGCTCTTTCTTTGTCCCTGGACTTATTCAGATGGCACTTTTATGAAGTGTTGACACACTCAAAGAGTAAGCAGAGAGTAGTTATGGAAAATGTATGAGTTAGTGTGTCTGCCATTGATTTTTGGCCTGTGCCGTTGTCCTGCTTAAAGCATCTGACCTTCTGTGGCCTGTAAATATCGGGGAAAGGTCTCTGGGATAATGTATTGGACAGAGGAATGCTATAACTTACAAAGACTATAATGATTTGCCCTGTTCTGTGACAGTATTGTGTGTCTTGTGTCTGGCTGGGACACTCTTGACTTCATGGGAACCGTCTGCATCTCCAGGTCCAAGCCGGGCTGGGGTTGACCTACTGCTCTTCTATTCTACAAGCTCTCACAATCCAATGCTGCTAATATCCACTCCACTAAGACCATCACCAACAACACCCCCTCCAGCCATCAGCTTGATCTCCACATGAAAGGGCCTGCGAGCTCATTACCAGAGCCTGGGGCTCATCAGGGCCTCCAGTCCCCGGGCCTTTTATAAGCCAGAGAGGATGGAGAAATCCAGCCAGGAGGGAGGAGGAATAGAGAAAGGGATCTCATATAGGGCTTTGCCATCCAGGCAGCCAGGTGTGAGCGGTGCAGATAAGACTCAGGGAGGAAGTAATAGAGGGGGAGGAAAGGGAAGCGATAAGGAAGGTAGGACAAGGTAGATGACAGAGAGGAAGTGTGGTGGAGTAAAAAGAGTAAGGGGGGGGGAATGTGGAGGCTTTCTACTCATATCTCTGAGCAGTGTTTCATCCTCCGTAGGGCCCCGGTGTCACTCAGGCCTCCTCCAGCCTCCTCCAGCTTTGAAGTGATAATGGGGCTTTTGGCTAAAGCTCCGCTGCAGGTGCCCCTGGCTTCCCCCTTCCCTCTCTGTCTTCCAGCACGGCCACATAGATGAGAAGAGATGAGAATCCTTTCAAAGTCTACAGATGAGGCCAATCTTTCTTCTCTCTCTCTCTGCCGCTTTTTCTTTCCGACACTTTATCTGCCAACCCCACTTACTCCATCCCCGCACTATTTATTGCTTTGCAGGCATTGTCCCTCACTTTCAGGTCTTTCTATTGCCCTCAAACTTATTTTATACCTTTTCCACCGCTCTCATTCCCAGTCTATTTACTCGATTGAAGTGCAGTGCTACACTGAAGTTTGAAGGAACTGTCCAAAAACAACAATTTAAAGTTTATGAGGGAAGAAAACAACTTTCCGAAGTGAATAAAAAACACATCAAATATATCTTATATTCCTCTCCTGCTGAACTTTGCTATCTTTCATTTCTGCTTTCCAACTGTGCTGTCTGTCTCTCTGTGAGTCCCTCTTTACGAATCAATACTCTGCCTCTCCTGTCCCCTTCGCTCACTCAGAAACCTTGTATTGTTTTAATGTAAAACAACAGGTTTGCACACTTGTAGGTCTGCATCTTCTTTATAAAACCAATTTTAGGATGCTTTGTTTGGGAGTTTGCAGGTGTGTTTGGATACTTTTACTTGAAACAGCAGGGACAGGGAATCGATTCCATCCCCCAGCGATTTCCTGTTACAGCGCACAAAGCTAAAAAAAGGAAAGAAGCCCCCCGCACAGAACAACATACTGTTTCTCATCAGAAAATATCTCCACAGTTGGTGTACATGTACACTCTGGGGCTAATGAGGTCACTGCTCCATGCTGTGATAGCAGCAGGAGATTATTGTGAGAGGGAGCCAATATTGGAAACAGATAGACATTTGTACTGGAATTCCCTTTTCCTTTCTGCTCTGCACACCGGCCCTGCAGTATGTATTTTTACTGGAATGTGGGCAGTCCACTTACCTAAGCAGACAAGTGTCTTTTGTTTACTGGGAAAGTAGGATGGCTGTGGAGGGAGCAGAGCATGGAGGCAAGGGATAGAAGGCTCTGGCTCGATTCAACATTTAAAACATTTAAAATCGTCTTCTGCTTGAACTTTATTTACCAAGACTGTTTGTCTTCTGCAATGAGCCAAACTAAACATGTTTACATGCAAAGATGAATCATGACTTTCTGTGAATATTCAGATGTGGATTCAAAAGTATGTTAAGGGGTTTGCATGACTCAGAGAAGAAGTTGCCTGTTTAAAAAGTATCACATCGTTTGCTGGTCGATAAAGCAGAGTAGATGAGTAGAACTAAGGGGTTGTAGACTGCTGGTAAAAACAAAAGAAAATCCAGATTGTCACATTTTGTGTTACTGAAGGTAATAATAGACTATGGTTAATACACGTTTGTGAATATATGGAATATTAAAGGAGTACATTTTGTACCTGAATGAAAAAAAAGTAACTGAACAGAATGAAGAACAGGACTGACATTGCTTTTCTAGAAGTGAAAATGAAAATATTTATTTGCTACAGAGAACCTGGGTAGGAATATTGTCAATGGCTTCTGTGGCTTCTCATAAAGCTGTTACTTTAATACACTATACCAATATTTAAAAACTCTATGTAGTTGAAGAGGGAACTTAGGTAGCGAAATATTGTAGGGTCTTGCAGCACTTTGGACTTAGTGAATATAGTTAGTTAGTGTGTGTTT
Organism: Labrus bergylta; assembly: GCF_963930695.1. Classification (NCBI taxonomy): domain Eukaryota; kingdom Metazoa; phylum Chordata; class Actinopteri; order Labriformes; family Labridae; genus Labrus; species Labrus bergylta. The sequence continues at coordinate 24,497,863 of NC_089204.1, forward strand.
TCCAATTTAAGCTCCCTGGTCTTTTTTGTAACATCACTTTGCATTCAGTTCAATGTAGGTGGTGCAACATAAAATCAAATGTCTGAAATATTCAGAGTAGTCTCTACAAACTCTGAGAGTACCCCAAAAGAAATGAGAATTTGTCAAGGTCTCATGAAATTCCCAAATGAAAAATCTTTAATTTAAATGGGATTGCATTGATTTTCATCAAACCCATTTCTACAGTCAGATTCTCTACAGACTCTACAGTCCACATCTGCCAATTAGCAGCTGTCTTTGCCCCGTAGAAAGGAGGTGTAGCAGCTCAACAGCATTACATCACCAGTTCAAGAAAGAAAAAAAGTTGCATAGTCCAACAAAGAATGTTTTCTTGGCTGAGATTCAAACCAGCAAACCTGTGCTTACAAGTTTCCCTCTCTCACCTTTAGCCTTCACCCTCATCACCTCATTAACCTGAAATGTATACAAGGCTTCATCTTAAGGGAACGCTTAGTCACCGAGTTTTCAGGTTGTGGCTTTGTGGCAGCAGCTCTGCAGCAAGTGGAGTCTGAGGAACGAAAGGCCTGGAGGTGTGTTAAGTATAAAGCCCTTAAAAAAAGGACCTGCTCAGCACAGACATAGGGGAGACAGAGTTGACACACTTTCACAAATACTCACACACACACACAAACACGCAGAGATATATAGCCACAGGGAAGAGGAAGGAGTTAAACCAAACACTCGTCTTCCAGAGGGTTAAAGGGATGTGTCTTAAAGCCTATGATTACACATATACACACACAACTAAAAATCCCAAAATCTCTTTCCATCCATTACACCACACTTTCCCAGGCATTGGAATCACACCTAGATGAGAAAATATGAGACACCTTCTGAAGCATTTCACCTCCAAACCCTTTTGTTTTGGATGTTTGCCTTTCACTCAGAAAAGTTGAAGCCTAAAAAAAATGTTGGTTTCTACAGAAGCAAATCAACAGAAGCTGGGCAAAATGTGTTTGGGTGTGCGTGTGCGTGTGTGTGTGTGTGTGTGTGTGTGTGTGTGAAGGTTCCTTTTTGTGTGAATGAATTTGGTGGTGTGTGGTGTTTGGAAGGCATCATTTGCGGTTTGTTTGTTTGTTCTTTTAAAATCAGAGACAGAGCCTGAGGCTACACGATAAGGCCGGCCCAATCATTCACTGCACGTGTGTGTAGGTTCGCTGGGCAACACATGCGCTCGTGTGGTATATTTATGCTTCTTCCTGCTTTGGATGATGTCGGGAAGGATTCTGACCCCCGCCCGCCCGCCCCTCCCTCTTCCTCTCGGCTCCCCACCCCATCCCACCCAAGGGAGGAGAGGCTTACTTCCAACACTGCGCTCCAGAGTCTCAAATCCAGACCCTAACAGCTCATAACTAGAGATTACACACAGACACTGAAGTCTTCCTTCTAAGCTCCTCACACACGACACTTCCACATGATGATGCACAGCAGATAGCGCTGATCGAAACCCCAGATCTTGAATCGGACCATAATGAGACGGACAGATGCACTGAGCGAGGGAAACACCTATTGCAGGGAGATTGCACTCTATTAAGCCTGTGACGAATGAGCTGGACTTTTCATTCTGATGGCTGCATTCATACTCCGTCCTACTCAAGTGTACGGCGCCATTATGCACACACACCCACACATGTCCACTAAGCATGTGTTCATACGCACATATATAAGCAGTACAGCCCAACTGTGTGAGTTGTTATTCCTGGCTGGATTTGCAGCATTCCATGAACCCCTGCTTTGAGATTCCAAGGAGTAAGTGTATGTGTGTGTGTTTAGTGTGTGTGTGTTAGAGGACATGAGGGCAGACTTTTCTCTTGTGTGTGTCACTTCAAATCTGGACCTCGCGAAGACAGCCGTCACAGAAGGCAAACTGTCGGCAGCGGCACAGAGAAGGAGGAGTAGGAGGAGGGGGGGGGGGGGGGGAGGAGGAGGAGGAGGCCTTCATCAGCAGCTCTGTGAGTGAAATCCCTGTGTGTGTATACTCATGACGGATCTAGACCACACTGTGATGTCTTATTCATGCCATATCAATTCATAATGACCAGGCCAGTCCCCAATGTGCACATGTACACACACACACACACACACACACACACACACACACACACAGACAAACAAGAACACACACGTGTCTGATTGGGTTGGTCATCGCAGAAAACTTGTGTGCGTGCGTGCGTGCATGTTTGGTTAAAGGAATATTTAGAGCATCAAGAGTGTATGTAGAGCAGTGTGTACCAGACGCTGGACACACACACACACACACACACACACACACACACACACACACACACACACACACACACACACACACACACACACACACACACACACACACACACACACACACACACACACACACACACACACACACACACACACACACACACACAGGCAAAACAGCACTGATGTCCTAGCGCTTTAGTGTGAATATTTAACAAGCCTCAATCCATCTGTTCCATAATTCATGAGGAAGGACACAGAATCGTTAGTAAATATAAACACCGCTGGTTCTCTCCCGCCTTCACCACATCTTTGTTTGTCTCTTTTGCACCTCTGACCGTCTCACTCTTTATTCTTCTCTTCCTCTATGACTTTCTCCCTCTCACTCCCGCCGTGCATGCGGTTGTGAATATTTCAGATGGCGGAGTGGTTTTAAAATTACCCCCTTTTGGCTTCCGCTCTCCTCACATGGTTTGGTCTGCATTTCTCTCTCACACACGGTCCGACTCGTAAAGAAAACAGCGACAAGCCATAAAAGCCACTTTTACCAGCTGACAAGGACAGGGGCAGGAAGAGGGGCAGGGGCACCAAGTTAAAGGCCTGTACGAGACTTTTTGGTTGGCTGCAAAGTCATTTGTTTCAAACTCTAATCAAAACTCTCGCTCTGCTCAGTTCCAAAAATAAGAACATATTTTCTAACTTACGGAAAGTGGTATGTGGCCATGCAAACAGTTTGGGTTTTATCCATCCAAGTTTTGAAAACTGTCGTTTAGTTTCAATAGACCTTCCAATATTGCACCCAAGACTTGGAATGATGTACAGTGCATCTTAAATATAAAGACAAATTAAAAATCCATATAACCTAAATGAATTGCCCTATTTGAGCAGGATTTAGTAATGTCCCTGTGTGCTTCGTGTTTGTATTTTGTGAATGTGTTCTCAAGGGGGCTTCTTGGTCTAAAAAAAGAGAAACTGAATTTTGTAGACAGTAGTTACAGAATTATTCAACTACATTAAGACATTTTAAAACTTAACCTTGTTCCTGAGCAACAGCCCTGTTATTCTCAACACCAATAGGAACACTTTTCAGCTTGAGTATAATGTACTGATGATGCAGTTAAATATGATAAAACACGATTCAAGTATTTCGGTTTTGTGAGCACTAGAAAGCTCAGGCGGAAATTTCAAAAGTCTGTACTCAATAAACTAAAACTATCGCTTAAGTGAGATTCCATACATGGTAATACATACAAATGATATTTTGTGTGAGCTGACCCTTTAACAGGCCAGTTTCTCGGATGGCTGCAGGTATTGTGGGATCGCTGCCTCCAGAGTTTCGTCACTGAAGTCTTTGCTGTCAGTGTTTACTTAGTGTCGGACAAACCACAGTCAAGAAATCAGGATGTCTGCCACCGATGGCATAGAAACCTCCTCATGAAGACAGGGTTGCCATGGGGACTGCTGCCAAGCGGGGGCCCAAACGGTCCTCTGAGAGGAGAGAGAGAGAGAGAGAGAGAGAGAGAGACCCTGCACATCGAGACAGGTCATTCATAAGCAGGGACAAAGAGAAGGAAACAACAAGACCAGCTTGGACCATTTACAGCCTGCCAGACACACATGCATGCACACACACACAGACACATAAAACAGTATCATACACACGGGAGGAAAACATATATTACAGCCAGTCTCACAGCAAGTCAAAAGTTGAAAGAGTTAATTTGCTTGCTTTGTGGCACAATAAATCTTGGAACACCAGAGCGACTCTACAAGCCGCAGCAAATGAGAAGGGGAAAAAACTGTATGGAAACAAAGTCAAAAAAACAAGTGGGAATACTGTGACAGAGAGATGATTTATAGGTTTAATGATAGTGCACATTATTTATTCTAGATCTCCTTCCCCTCTAACAATTCTTTCTTCTCAATCTGAGCTACCGTTCCCTAAGCATCAAGCAATCAACAAACAGAAAACACAGCATCCCTCCAACACAAACACGACACAGGCAGCGAGGCATCAGCACATAGTCGGTGCCGCTCTTTTATCTCCAGTCAAAGCCATAGAAAGAACGCAATCCCTCGCGTATGCCTGCCATCCACACATTAGCACACAGAGATGTAATTATAGTGTTACTCTGTGTGTGTTTGTGTCTAATTAGTGTTATTTATATTTTCCCTCTTTTTCCTCTCTCTCGACTGTGTTGAATGTGTGCGTGTGTGTGTGCATACTGTTTATGCATGTGTGTCACTAAGCCTGTGTGTTTGTGTATATCAGAATACCCGTCGTCAAGCATTAACACAGAAAGAAAGATCTTGGAGAAAGATGAGACACATCCCGACTCCGATTCCTTGCCAAGGTTTCCTTGGCTCCCCCGTAGTGCAGGTACTACCACACCCTTCCCTTCCCTTCCTCATCCTCCCCCTTGAAACCCCCCAGTGAGATACACAAGGGAAAACCTCTCCTAACCGTCCCCTCACCCCACCACGTCATACTTGCAACGTTAGCCATTAATGCAAGCGACACCCCTTCAAACGAGCCAGTGTTGTTGGTGGCATTTGTTTGTGGCAGCAACAAGCAACAGTGTAATCAAAAACCGCAAAATACCCCTTTACCCACTCCTCCCACAACCCCCCATCCTGAGCCCAAACCAGATGGTACCCCCCCCGGGGGCAAGCTATCAGGCTAACTGCTCTGCACTCCTCCAACTCCGCTCACCTATTCCTCTGTTTTCCCTCCATGCCGCACTCCTTCCTTCCTCCTGCTCTCCCACTGCGAAAAGGCGCTAATTACAGACGTGGATGAGTAGATTACAGATCTGAAGTGCAGTGGAAGTGGAATGAGGAGAAGTGGGTGCAGGGGTGGTGGGCTGAGAAGGGGCAACAGGTCTTTAACAGTGATGAATGCAACTCTAGTTTTCACTGTTATTGTTCGCTGGTGTTCTGTGCAGCGGCTCTCACCTCTGCGTCGACGTTCCCATGCCTTCTCGTCAGTGCAATCCATCACAGGCGGCTTTAACTAACTCTAACTATCTCTAATCATCTGGAATCAGTTCCAATTATCTCTGCTCTGCCCCTCATGCATCAGTGTCTCTTGTATCTCTCAGGCATGGCAAGAGAAGAGGGGGTGTAGATAAAGAACTAAGCTCTGGAAATAGAATGCAGAACAAGCTGCACAATGAAAAATAGACTGTGTCGCCATCCATTGTTGAACAAACAAACTAAGGTTACGTTTCTGTGGTATAACTGCAAAGATGCATTTTAAAAAGGAACTTTTCAAACTGACGTTGTTCCCTTTTTTCATTAGTATAGCAGAACCTGGAAAAAAGCTATTTTTCTAAATCTTGCATGACTTCTCCATCGTCCTTTAGTAGTGAAACTCATTCCTGACTGCTAGGAAGTCAAGTATTTAAAAACTCTCTTCAAGGTTCAAGCTTCTGCAGAAGTACTGCAAAGCTTTAAAATAATGTTTGACGTGTTATTTTCTGTCAGTAGATTTAACCATTTTTCTAAATCATGCATTAACTCTCCATCTTCCCTTTGTAGTAAAACTCATTACCCAGTTAGCTTAATTACTGCATGGGGGTCAAGTGTTTAAAGCTCCCCACAAAAAACAGCTGCTCATTTAACTGACAGTCTTTTATTAACCTAACTAGCTTTTCCCCAAAAGTTTTTAATGAGAGCTGCGATCTCGTCTGCGAGCCCTCCTTCTTCTACCCCAGACGTTTGCCTGTCTGTTTGTCCCCTCAGCAGGGGTCCAAAGACAAATAGCCACATTGTTGTACAAGCCTTTACCCCAAACCCTCACTCTAGAGTAAGCAAAAGGAAAGAAAAAGAGGGGAGTAGAAGAGATGGAGAGGAAGAGTGTAAAAGGTCAAGAAAAGAGGAAAGAGGGGCAATTAATCCTGTTTGCAAGAGAACAGAAACCATCTGGGTTAGTGTCCCACCTGAGGGCAGCAGGCTTTCACATTAACCTCTCTTGTTAGAATCATAAAGACGGACCCTAACAAGGCCCGGTGAGCACTTAGAGCAAGTGTAAAAACACACACACACACAAATATAGATATACAACCATGGACTCTCTCTCTCTCTCAGTCATCTCTGACACACACATACACTCAAACGCAGGCATGAAAAAGCGGCAAAAGACTTCCCCTGGGAGCCGAGAACCTTTTAAGTCCATTAAAAGCTGCTGGCGGGAGCGAGACAGGGCTGTAACCTAACCGCATAAGATTGGAACCAGGAACCACGGTGTGGCCCAGACACACCACTCAGGAGTTAAGAAACACATCAGGAAAAGCCTTTGTCTTCTACTTCCCAGAATACTAGGCCTGACTCTTAACAAACAGTAGAGGTCTTTCATAAATGGAAACTGTCACTCAAAAACAATCACCATAAAGATTGCATTATTTTTGATTCCACTGTGCTGGATCGTACATTTATTTTAACAACTAAAAAATGTTCAGCACTTCCACACCTTAAAGGCTTCAAGGTCTATTATGGTTCCTTTTAATCCAGCCAAGGATGAAGAACAAATGAGTGTATACACAGGCACATAGCGAATCGATTAAGCTACGTTAAACAAAGTCTCATTCTCCAGAACGGGGTTGAAAAGCCAGCGTTGGGTTTAGAATAATGAGCGTGAAGTTAGATTGGATGAAACAGGGGAGCTGTGTTAGCACAATCCTCTGGCTGTTGGCAGAGCCCCTCTGCTCCAGATGGACTAATCACGCTTGTTCAAGGCCATCCGCTGGTCGGGAAGAAGGCCTCTGCCTGCTCTGTGTCTGCTCCAGCTCGACAGACAACTCAGTGCTGCTCAGTGTTAGCAAGCCACAAGTAGGCTGACTGTGTCCCCCCCCAAAAGGATGCATCTTTTCCCCTTAAGCCCTACAGGTTGGTGTTGGTCTAATGAAAGGTGACATGAGGAGATAGTTGCAGGGAAGTGACAGATAGATTCAAGATGGTGTTGAACATCAAACGCAAGATAAACAGATGGAGTACTGAGGTTAGGATCATGGGTTAGTAGCACCATGATTTGGACTGAAGGAAGGGAAATGATTTTTCCATGTCCCACTGTTTCATTATTCCCAGATGCTTTAGGTAATCTGAACTGGAATACTGGAAGCTGAAAGGATCAGCGAGCAACAGGGACACTGATTATCTCAAAGAGAGTAAAAAAACATTGAGCCTTGTTGCAGATGGGAATAAAAGTTTAGCATTACTGTGGGATTGTCTCACTGCATGGGGCTTTTGAGTGTCAGGATGTGTGGGTGTGTGATGGAGATTGGCTTTAACAAGTGGAAACCCAGTGCAAACTGTGATGACACATTTTATTCATACATCGAGGTATACGATTCCATTGGCAGAGAGCTTTGCAGACTTCTCCTGTGACATAAAACGACCTCATTAAGTAACACAGACATCATTTCACCTTGAACAGAGTTCAAAGTCTCGTTCAGTGTTCCTTATTTCAAGTCCCAGTGTCACACCAACTCTGTCACCACTGGATTCTCTCGCAGACGGGCAAGCACAGAGGAACAGCAGATGACTTTGCATGAAGGCCAAATTATGTGCAAAGAACTTGGATTTCCACTCATGCAGTTCAATTTGTCTTAAAGACAGTAAGCACAATGGAGATCACAGGGAACACTTCACAATCTTGATCTAATAAGACAGTGTTAATGAGACCTGATGGCAATCCAGCGAGGGCAATCGGAGCTTAATTGTTCTTTAACAGTGTTTAAAGCCAACCAAACCCAAGCCAACATTCATCACACATATTGAAACCATGTTTTGCAATTCATTGTTGTGGTACACAAGAAACCTCAGCAACATTGTTGGCTTGCATATTAAAGAAAAGACAAAGGGAGAGTGCGTGTGCACAGACAGAGGAGAAAAATTGAGCGTGAGCACAAGTGAAATAAAAAGTGAAATGTACTTACAGTCGAGACAGGCCAGGGTTCTTCTGAAACAGCAACTCAGGAAGCTGCTGCAGTTGATTACGGTTCAGCCGCCTGCGGCAGGGAAAACATACGATCAACCAGTGACTTTGTGTTTGTGTGTCTGTGCATGTGTGCCCTTGTGTAGGCTGTGAATAATTCTGCTTGCTGCCGAAGAATCGGCTTAGCCACAGGCTATTGTGTTTCAGTGTGCACTGAATGTCACATAAATATCCAACCGAAAGTCCAGGGGAATTAAACTATAGTCAGAGACAGCGCCGTAAATTATCTCTGCCTGGTCCTCTGCTTAGTTTCCCAGAGTAAGGGGGCCGCAACATTCCCATTTAAATAAGTGAATTACATCCACTAGTTATATGAACATGAACACATTTTATCAGGGGTTATATATCCAAACAAGATGTTTCTGAATACAATTAAGAGAAAAGGATGAGCCAAAGGAAGCATTGACCAAGAAGGTTGGTTGGCAACAGAGTCCATGTCAAACAACTTTCATCTAACACTTGCAGGCTTTATGCAAATACAACAATTTAGTCAACGAGGAACAGACTGTGGCTAATCTGTTGGAAACCACAACTCTCCTCTCCCTTGAATGGAGGCTCATGGGAGTGAAAGCAACGGCTGTGGCACAGTGAAGCTGCAAATCTGAAAGGCAGGTCTGATGTCGTTACTTTAGACACATTCAGACAGATGTTGGGACCTGAGCCACTCACTGTATACACTGAAAAGAGTGCTTGGCCATCTGAGGTGGAGATTTAGTGTGCTTTTGGTATTAATGGCCTGCTGCCTCTCTGTTCACACTGACTGAAATGTACCTGCTGGTGGGTTAGAGGCTTTTGAACATTAGAGCAACGAGCCGCCTAATTTCCACATTGGTCTGGCACATGGACACATCTACCCAATGTTTGGATCTGTGCATGGTCTCGAGGTTTGGTAATGTAAATTGTTAATGTGGGTTTCAGATCAGGGGGAAAGTCTTTCATAAATTAACCACAGTGTGTGCATGACGGCGAGTGTTAAAAAGTCATCTGCTGTGCAGGTTTTTCGTGTGGGGGACACTATTGATTTGCTAATGAGTTGGTTTGAGGTGTGGTTGACTGTGTTTGTCTGTGTGTTTTCCCAGCCAGTTTACAAGCTGTCAAGAGTCCTGGTGCTGTCCAGATGAGCCAGGGTCTGTGGTGGGGGAGTCATCTTAAGCCCCCACATCCCACTGAGGGCATTCCTGTCAGGCTAAGTTAATAAAAAAATACTCCCAGCCCACACTATACCCTCTTAGTACAAACCCAACCACAATGCAATGACAAGGAAGGGCCTCATACTTAATACACCGCTTAAAATCAGTTCCTCCTGTTAGTCTCATTAAACTGAACTAATACAAGGACTGAATCAGATCAGTGGGAGAGTGGGATTTTCATTTGAAGTTTAAAAAAAGACGTAAAAATGTGTGGTTCCTGTCAGCCTATCTGCAGACACCCCTGGGTGGTACTCACAGCCTCTCCAGCTCCTTCATGTCATCAAAAGCTCCTCGCTCGATCACAGTGATCTGATTCTCCATCAGCTGCCTGCGGAAAGAGGACAGAGAGAAAGAGAGCCTTAGAAACTACATGACACATGTGGCTTTGACATTTTTACGAGTCTGCGGACGGTCACTCAAGCTTTAACAAAGTATAGGGGCCTTTAGGGGTTTTGGTGGCGAGACTTCTATATACAGCAAGTACATTCAAGCTGGGTGCAGTATATTCAGCACCTTTTTCTCTCTCTGACACACATACACACACACACACACACACACAGGGCAGTGGTGTGGACCGGGGGCATAGTGTGGAATCTTGGCAGAAGAAGCAGAAATAGCAGCCAGGAAAGTTTCTAAGGTGGCTCACAAAGTGTGGGTCCAGGCTCTGGTGTGGTCCTCTGGGTGTAGCGGCTGGGTGGAGACCAGACGAAAGGTAGGAAGAGGGTCAGAAAGTGCGAGAGGGGAAACCGAGGTGGGCTCAAATGTTTTAATGATTGGCACAATCAAGGGAAAGTAGCCTGTGTGTGCGTGCGTGTGTGTGCATGGTTGGACAGTATCAAAGTTACAGGCAGTACATCAAGGCTGTTAGTCATACGCAAACAAACATGGATGCACACAAACACACAGCACAAGCACACAAGCTTTCCTCACCTACATTGCCAAAGCTAACGCTCAGAAAAAGGGTCTTCGATGGTTTTGGAAGTGTTACAATAACACGAGGCCAGGAGGGAGAGAAAAGCGTCCAGCAGCTTTAGAAGCAACAAGAGCCTTCCTTCATTACGTATACAACTGTTCTGTGTTGAAGGCAACCTCTCATGTCTCCTGTGAGGCCACGCTGCGCTGCAACTCAGCAGTCTGGGCTTCCTTCCCCATCGAATATAAATGCTAATCACTGCTCGCACTCCATAAACATAAGAGAGAATAGTGCAATTCACCTCCGATCTCTTTCTCATGAATTTAGATGGATTTGGGGAAAAATTATGATGGGTACTTTTGGATTCAGATAACTTTTTTTTTGTAGAGACAGTCTAAGGGCATGCAGCCTCCAATTTCTTTGATTTTTTTCTGAGTTCCCTCCTCACAAATACACATCACTGATTTCAACGAGCCCAGCACCCAGTGCCAGACGTCTGGAGGTAAATCAGCTGTGTTGATTCTAGCCTGACAGGATAGATGGCAGCTGACTGTAAAGATAAACCTCCGTTCCTGTTTGGCTCCTTCTGGGGGTTGCCTAGGGGTCAGCGAGATCAGAGGTCAACCCACTGTTTGTCTTATTACTGCTGAGGTCGCCCTCCAGGACACAGAGACAAGATTTCCTAGTTGCACATGCAGACATGCCAAGTACCTACATTATGTTAATCATGCGTCATGTATACGGTCGGCTGGCATTTCAATAAGTGAGCTGTGTGTGTTTGCATGTGTGTGTTAAGAGTAGCACAGCGGTGGCTGGGGAGGATATCAGAGGCTTTCCAGCAAGGGAAGTTCTGTCTTTAGTACCCCATGTAAGGAGTTGTTTCCTTCTTACTTGCCTGTGACAAGCTGCCGACATGAAGGCATTTAACCTCCATGTGGGGGTAGGCGGTGGTGCAGCAGCAAAAGAAGGCATGCGTAAGAGTGACGAGAGGGGACAAGAAGGAGTGGAAACATGCAAGCTGAAGTTCAATATAGAGGGGAAGACAGGGACTAGGCTTGAAAAATAGTCTGGCTTTTCTGCGAAATAGGAATTATGTGCAGCTCGTGTTACATCTAAAACATGTTCACGTCTACACAACTTCCCTTCTGGCAGTATTTTAACAACTATACTCACAAATGCGTACACACGTATAGACACTTTTACAGCTACTTTAATACCTGGAGTCACAAGTGCGTTTTAATTTCAACACACAGGGAGTCAATGACTTCTACTGAATGTGTTAACAGTGTTGAGAGCTGATTTAGGCGCTGGTGCTTTGTGTACACATTACATGTTGATGTGTGGGTACAAAGGGCAAGTGAGTGTGTGTGTGTCTAAGGGACAAAATATGCTACTACAACAGAGAGAAAACAGTGAAAGAGTGGTCCATTACTTCACTAGCTGCAGTAGCTTAATGTACTCTGGAGTAGGACTCTCGACAGAAGTCTCTCCACTTCAATGGGTTTATGCTAATTTGAGCAGAAAGTCAGTGCAGCCTGTGAGTTGCAGGGTTAGGTAAAGCTCAGGTATGCATGCATGGATAGATGGACTCATATTGTCTCTTTACGCATAAGAACATTTCATCGACATACAAACATGAAGGTAAGTACTTACAGAACTCGGATGAACTTGAGTCCAGCGAAGTCACTCTTGGTGATGCGTGTGAGGTTATTCCCATTCAGCTCCCTGCAAGGACAGACACGCAAACATGTATGAATAATTAATCTTTATTCTCCCTCTGAACCTGTTCAGCCTGGTGACTCAAGGAGCAGACAGAGACATGGAGGAATCTCAGTCTACTGATACCACAGTCAAAACTGGAGCTTTGCAACACACACACACACACACACCTGCAAACCATAGCCTTCATTCACACATGGTCTGCACAGCACCCTAATCTGTTTGCTTTAGCATGCTACTGCTGTGATATATGCTTAGAATGTCCTTAATTGCTGCTAGTTTTGTGAAACTGCAAATTGCTTTAGATGAGATGTGAAATGTAACACACAGTATATTAATGGGTAAATCAGAAAGTCTGTGTTCAAGGGAAGTTCACACTCAGGTTTTACTCCACTGGGAGAAATTAAGAAGTCCTATTTAAATGGAAGCCACATTGGAGCTGCTTGTTTGTCTTTCTATTCCAGCCCTCTCCCACCGACACCCACAACCCCCCTCCTCACTCTGTATGCCCTGTCCTCCTACTATTGGTGGGGATTAGCAGGAGCCAGCGGAGGGGATTTGGGTAGGGCCACAAGGCCAGAAAGCTAAGTGCTGGGGATATAATAGGAGCAGCCTCCCTGCTGGGAGCTGGCCATCACTGCTAAAGAAGGGATGGACAAAATAGTTGAAAGGAGAGTATGGCTGACATTTAGTATTTCTGTAGTGTTTTGCGTTTCAGAATTAATTGTAGCATGCTTAAGTCCTGCTAGAGATTTTATCCTTTGCTGCTGCAGAGGACTGTGCAAGATTTATATTTACC